>NC_057795.1:478925856-479225856 GCF_018294505.1 Triticum aestivum
AGGTGCAGTATTTATAGCGAGCAATGGCACACCTACGTAAGATATGGACTGAGATGCACTGACTTAACTATAGGTCCAGTTGCGTCACTGACATGTGGGCCGGTACATTCTGGGCCCTTATGTCAGCGACCCAATGCACCTGAAGTTAAGTAAAAGCTACGTGGGCATATTTGATGGAGTAAATTACGGGGGAGCGAAAGGGTGGAAATATTGCTGGTCACAACGGATTGGACGAGCGTGGGGGGAGGAGAGTGATGCATGCAGATTTTTTCACACGGGGTGGAGTGGTGGGACCGCCAGAGGGAGAAGGAGAGTTTGGCAGGCATATTGTTTCCACACATGGAGAGGAAAAGATTTGGAGACGAACGGGCTTCCTGCTGGTATGGGGAACGGTGCATAATAAGTCATCTTGCATGCCGGGCTAGGTATAGTCTCAAGTCATTAAAAACATACACGCCCCACACATGTTCATATTTCAAGGTGCACTAAATTATTGCACGCGATGATTAAGGCTTGCCATCATGGTGGTATCTTAGCTGGTATCATGCACACGGAAATAGCAAACATGCTGATGTGGCAAAGAATTAAAGAAGAGAGGGGGGTTAGAGTAACTAGTGTTCATGCATGCATTGGTAAAGACATTTTTTTGAGAAGAACGACAACATTAGTTGAGTACTTTTGCAGACTTCAAAAACTATTCCACCGCCTCTACTATCTTGCTAAGAGTAGGTGAAATTTTTGAGTCAAGCCCTTTAAACTAGAAGGGAGGTAGTGATACTCTAATAACTAGGTGTGTAAGTTAGCTTACGAAAACCAAATAATCCTAAAACACGTAGGAGCGGTGCATTAACTTCTACCTTGTTTCTTGTTTCTTGACATATCAACCAATAAGAGATGAGGGTGTGCATGCTTTTAATGACCCGAGACTATCAAACATGACATGCACTGGTTAGTTCATTGCATGCAATACTATTTAGTTAGCAAGTAAACATTAATGTCTCTTGTTTTCCCCTCCTCCTTGGTCACGGTGCACAGCCTAAGATGGCTTACTCACCTAGACGGAGGGAGTATCAACATTCACAATGTCAAATCAATATTTTTACACTCATTATAAAACATAGTTCTTATACTCATTATAATCAGTATTGTAGATATTGATATTTTTAGTAAAAATTTGGTCATGGGATTTCATTGATGCCTATCAAAGGGTGGAGGAAGCGGAGCTTAGGGCTTGCATTGCCGGTCTCTACATAGGTATTTCTCTTCATAATCCTGTAATTTTAGAGACTAATTGCGCTTTTGTGGTAGCGTCTCTTGCATCGGGGGACTATGACAGGTCTGCTATGCGTGACCTGAAGATGAAAGCGTTGAGCATCTCGAAGTTGATCAACAATCTTCAATTGTCAAAGATTAACCGTTCGGCCAATAAGGTGGCACACTTAATCGCTAAGTATAGCTTTGACAATAGATTAGATGGTATTCTTGTAAATAACGTACCGCCCTGTGTGGTGAATTTTGTATCGGATGAGTGTACTGGTGTGGCTGGTTAATTAATATAAGGTGGTGTTAAAAAAAGTATATATTTGGTCAAACACTTTGCAAAGGGTTGACAGGAGTAAAAAGGACCAGAGGGGGTATCATGCATGCGGAGTAGGCAAAAAACAATTGCTCATTTATAGCCGGTCGAACTCTCAAAGGGCGCGACTGCGCGAGGGAGGCGAAGGTCGTGGGAGGTGTGACGGTTGACGGAATCAAGTGAAGTTACATCCACGCACCGGCATGGCGTGCGAACAGGCAGAAGCTATACCGTCGGGCCTACGATATGGGTCTAGTAGACATGACATCTAGTGGGTCCCGCATAGTTCTCGAGAACTCTTTGGGGGCTTGCAGCCGTTTATCCACCGGGCAAGTCAGCAACCCCACGCCATTCGCACGCCCTACTCGCCCCCGTCTTCTACCTCACAACAATTTGCTCCCAGTCGTCCCATCCTTTCACATTAGTTTGCTCCCAGTTTTTGCGGGGTACAACAGTTCAACTTCTCCTAACCCTCCTCCAAAATCCATGGCCTCCCAAATCTCCATGGTCGCCGCTGAGTACCAGGATAGAGCCATCACCGGCGATCAGTTCATCGTCATCTACACACATGGATCCGCGATGATGAAAGCATGGCTTGCTCGCTTCCTACGCATGTTCAACAGTTCAACGGATGAGTGGGTCGCTGGGCTAGATGTTGAGTACACCACAGTACTGGGACGAGAGAAGGATCTAAAGGAAGAAGAGAGGAAGAAGCCCGTCGTGATCCAGGTTTGCGTACATAACGTTTGCTTGGTCTACCACATATGCCATGCCGACATTGAGTGCCAGGATTTTAAGAACTTCCTCAAGGACAAAAGAGTGAAAATCGTTACTGTAGGCTTTAATAACGACAGGGGTGTCCTTCGTCGGATAGGTCTCGTTGTAGGCTAGCCCTTTGATCTCTAGAAGGCAAGCCTGGTGTCCTCCTCTCAACCTTCAATGCTGACCCTGGCAGCAGCCATGATTGATCCTTGTACGCTAAACTGAAGAAACCTCATCACGAGTTTCATCATGCATGGGAGTCGAAGACATTAGATGAAGATCACATCCTGTACGCAGTAATGGATGCCTACCTTTGTTTAATATCTACATGGGTTGGATGAAGAAGCAGAGCCCAGTGTCCGATTCAAGAAAAGAAGCATCGGCGAAGAGGAAGAGGAAGAGGGACGAGGACGAAGTCGAGGACGTGGACTCGGACTCCGAGTAGGTGGCAGTGCCATCGCTCATGCTGGTTCTACTACAGTGTCAAGCGGACTAGTTGCTTAGTTTATTTTCAAGGGTGTGTTGTGCTGAGGCCCCAGTAGAACTATGTTTATGTTCTTTCTCGTTATTTGAACACTTTAGTACGTAGAGTAGTACTAGTACTATGTCTTACTACTGTTCTTCTTGCAGTTGGTACTACTGCTCGTACCTTCGTGTTCCTACTGTACTTAATATGTTCATACTAGTAGTATAATTTGGGTCAGTCGATTTGTGAAAGAAGTTCGACAGAGCAAAGGAAGAAGACGGCAGAAGAGGTGGAAGAAGCCCTTCTAGCCATCCATGTTGCATCAAATGGCTCACATGAGTCGACTGACCCAAATTGCTCCTTCAGATTGCAGGATCCACGTGGCATTCAAGGTCTCGAAGGTAGATTCCGCGTCCGCACACAGTTTGTGGACTTGACACGCGCGTGACCGGCTTCTGCCGCGACAGCCACCATGCGCGCCTCCTCCGCGCGGGCGGAGACGACAATGACACGCTAGTTCCTCCTCACCGGCGTGCTGGAGCACGCGCTCGTCCTCCTCTTCGTATGCTGCGTGCATAGACGCGGCTCCACCAGCTGCTCGTGTGCTTGGCAACGCGGCGGCATGGCGAGGAGGGACTGCAGATGACATGAGCGGGTGAGCCTTCGGTTTCATGGCATAGGGATGACGACGACACGGCGGTGATGGGCGAGAAATTGTTGTCCGGAGCAGGCGGGCACTGGCACGCGCAACGCCGGTGGCGGCATATTGATGAGTGCACGGATGGGAGCTTACTTTAGTTTTATATGAGGTTGGTCAAACTTAAAATAAAACCGTACTAGTACACGTAAACATTAGACTTAGGCAACACTTTTATTAATTTTTTTTGAAGTTAGTACCACAGCCACGATACGGAATCCTGTGCAAGCGCGTGAACCGCATCCGCGCGGTCGATCGAATAGTGTGTTACTGTGTCGCGCTCGAAGGACATCCACCGAACCTTTTTGTGTGTGTGAAAACAATCCTCCAATATTACTCAACTTTTTTTCCTGGGAAAGTTCTTGACACTGCAATATTTCCATATATTTGAATTTAGCTCCGGTTTGTGTTTATTTGGATTTGGACGTTTTAGGTGCGCCCTAGTTTTTTTAATACTTATTTTGTGTGTGTGATTGTGAGAGAACGTGTGTATGTGTCCATATGTGTGTTGTGGCGGAAGGGCAATGTGGACACGGTGTGCGTGTGATACAAACATAGAGAGGTGTGAATGTGCAAATGATCATGCATGAGTGAGACATAGACAGATGCCGATACGTTGTGTATACATGAGAGAACGGTCTTCTAGTTTACTTGTGTGTGTGTGAGAGAGAGAGAGAGGAGCATCCGTAACACAACAACCATCTCTCTCGATTCGTCCGTCCCTGGCACGATCGCATGCAACATATGCATCAACGCGCACATTTTGACACCCTCACTCGGCCCCTGCCCACCTCAAGACCCGCACAATCTCTTCGTGAATACCCATTTCTCTCCTTAGGTTTGTTTTCGCTCAATATCTGACACACACACACACATGCAACACAACACACACACACTCCCCCGAGCACACAATTCATCCCCATCCAAAGTTATACGGCGACCACTCTCGCTTGTGCTTCTTTGCGCCCCAACATGCACAACACCTCAATCTTCAAAGAGGGCATCGAGCAGATCGAAGACGACGACCACACCGCGCTAGAGAATGCGGGGTCATTTGGAAGCAGTGTGATGTGACGACGGCTGACTGACTCCTCCCCCCACCCTTTCCCTCTCATGCACAAAATTACCAATCCCCCTCCCCCGCACAAAATTGTCAATCCCTCAACCCATGAGATCCTTCCCCTCTCGTCCATGTTTTTCCAGGTCTCTCATCAAACATGTTGTCTCTTCTCCTTCCACATATACAGAATCACGTATATTACATGTCTCCATCTTTCTCACAGACCTAACTTCTTCCTCTCTCTTTCTCTTTCTCTCTCTCTCTGTCTCGTTAGGTTTGTCTCCTACTCTCTCGTCCACATACATACAATCTTTCCCGCCCTATCTGCTCCATCTTCAAAAGCTCTCTCTGCACGTTTCATTCACACAATGGGATATGTCAAAATGTTGCTTCTATAATGGCTGATGTAGAGTTTTGGTTGTTTTTGTTGCATCCTACAAAGTAATAACTATGAAATGCATTTAGATTCTCATTTGACTGGGATTATGTGAGTTTGAGCATGTGGTGAAGTACTATAGACCTTGTATACATCTTGGGATTCGACAGTGATTGTAACTATTGAATTGTATAGACCATTACATTCGAAGTCAATAGCCTAATATATTTATTTCACAATCTCAACAAATGATTAGTTCACTACAA
Organism: Triticum aestivum; assembly: GCF_018294505.1. Lineage (NCBI taxonomy): Eukaryota > Viridiplantae > Streptophyta > Magnoliopsida > Poales > Poaceae > Triticum > Triticum aestivum. Next base: position 478,931,060 of record NC_057795.1, read on the forward strand.
ACTAAGAAAACAAATGTGTACTCCCTCCATTTTTATTTTAGTCCGAGTATTAGCATTGGTCAAAGCCAAGTTTTGTAAACTCTCAGAAAGGTTATAAAAAAATATTAACATATACAGTAACAAATAAATACCATTAGATTCATTATTGAATGTACTTCCACATCATACATATTTGTTATGGTAAATGTTTATATTTTTATATAAACTTGGTCAAACTTTAGGAAGTTTGACTTCGGTCAAACCTAATATGCAGAGTTTACTACTACTACTCGCTAGTTGCTTAGCCGAATCACTCAACACGCTACACGGGGAGTCCAGTGTCACAAAATTTTGAGGTCGGCGGGAAAATCTCCCGCGACCCTGATTCGAGCAGTGGGAAGTTACCATCATAGCCTTCGGAACAGGCCTACGGACGACGCTTGGTAGGGGGCTGTTTTCGTAACTTTAGGTTCACCCTACCCAGCCAGCCCCACCCCGGCACCTAGAGTAGTACACCTGAATACTCCCCATTTTCTATCCCAGCGCAAAATAGACTTCTCCACGGCACTGCAGCCTTCGTGCTCCTCCCCTTTACATCGGCGCACTCGTCCACCGTAGCGCATCTGCCTCATCGACGACCTCGTACATCGCACTGGAGCCGGTCCACCATCGTCGTTGTAGACGAAGCCTCTTCCCCGGCATCGTCTTCCACGGTCTCGGATCTGCTTCCCGGAAGTCGACGCCAAGCGCAGAAGTACCACCGTCGTGGATAATGAACTGACTCCCGTTGTCGACCATGACTCACAGAGGCTGCCGCGACCATCGTTCTCCTCCTCGATAGGTAATGTGTGTATTGAATCACTTAGCAGTACATGTGCAGTTCCAATTTTGTTCATACCTACCCTTCAATTTTCCTGGGTGCTATTGTTCCCATAAAAGTAATTGGTTATAGCCTCCATTGTCCAGCAGAGTATCAACTTGTAATTGTGCGTCGCTCCTGTATCGCGTTGTGCTTCGGTAGGTTTTTCATCTACAACCAGCAGTGTGGCAAATGATGGAAAGGTTTTTAGAACTAGCAAGATTCCCATGCGTTGCATGCATCAAGATGCAATTGTATGATTAGTTTATCTTGTGGGAGAAAAGGATGAATGAGGGAAGGCCTTATTTGCAAATCTGGAGAGGGTTATGGGTATCTTTTTTTATCTATCTATGCTGAGAAATATCCTCTACTCTCTAGTATCTACTTCTCGATCTCTGCGCTGTAAATGCTTTTTTAAAGTGCCGCGGATTGCGGTTCTGTTGGAGATGCTCTAACATGGCAGACGAGTGCTTTAATGTTGCCCACAAGATGAGCGAGTATTACTAGTAGTATTTTTCTTGCCATGTTGAGATTTCAAAACCATGAGTGTGAACATGCAGCGGAGCAATGAAGACCAAACACGGGATATTCGGGACATCTTCAAGGAGCGTGGCAAGTTAAATAGGAGCTGCACCGAACCTGTAAAACGAGCTTTGGTAAGTAATACCCTTTCAATTACTTTCATTTAGCCTCGTGTTCTTCGATGTGTATATGTTGTAGTTTCTGTTTCCTTAAGCGTGGTGTTCTTCGATGTGTAATAAGAAGAGTCTTAATCGTCCTAATGCTTTCGTTTTTAACTTGATGTAGGAAGTGGGTGTTCTCACCTTGTAGTCTGTTTTTATATTTCTTTTCCTTTTGAATTCACTTCTCCGAGTTCTGTTTATCTGGTTTCTACTAAATGGATCTAGGTTTCTCTGAGTATTGATCTAAAAAAGAAGTAACTTCATGTCAGGATGCAGTTCCTGCGAGGAGGGAAGTATGGTTAACCTCGAGATCATGTTTCCAAAATGAGGCTGGATTATACACAAGGTGCCAGTTCCCTAATGATGCTGGATTAGACACAAGGCGCAAATTCCCAGATGATGCTGGATTACACACAAGCCAGATGGAGTCGTCAGCTGTTCGTGTCCTCGTGGCATTAGTAAAGGCTGAAAGAAAGCGTGCAGCAGCCCTTGAGAATGTAGCTGAGTTCCTGAAGAAGCGAAAAGAGCAATCAGATGCTCTCTTCACCCAAGCCAAAGAAGAGATGGAAGAAGCCAGAAATAAGCTAGATGAGGCAGAGCAGGCTAGGCGTCTCCTGCTATCTAAAACTGTTGTCACTACAAAATTTCCTTCATAATAGCTAGGTTCAAATGTTTATACAGTCAGCATGCCTGTTGTGATGTCTGTGCATCTACTGATGTGGCACAAAATGTTATTTTCGAGTCATGTAATAACAGCAATTACTTTCCAAACAATAACAGACGAAGCATTGGACATGGTATAGTTCACGCGCAAGCCCGACATTCCAAGTTCAACTTCGACATCAAACTCATGTTCACAGATATCTGCACATTCATACATAATGTCCACAACCATGATTCACTTCAAAGCCAAAAAAAAATGTGAGGAGAGTTATAAATAAAGAAAAACCTCTACTAGTTCCTGCTACTAGTGTGAGCACAACAAGTCAAGACCATGCATAAATTAATTATATTTTAGTCATTCTTTGTGTTCTAAAATGCCCGCCGGCTCGCGGAAGGACGTGTTGCCGGCACACGCACGGATTCAATGAAGGCAGGCGGGGCAGTCTTAAGCTGGTTGCACACAGCGAGGAGGCGTGCTCAGCAGGGCCTGCAGCGAGTGCGGCCCTCTTGGCCGGCACGCCGGTTCAATGCCTGCGCTATGAGAGGTCGCGTTCGTGTCAGAGCAATCACTCCCTCCAGTCCTTTTTTGTTTGGGTATAACAAAATCTCGTTTTCCATTCACATTTTACAAGTAAAATTCATGGACAAACTTTGACCCAAAGTACGATGGGGACTAGTAAACCAGAATGGAGGTAGTAGTTTTTTTTAATCAAAGAAGGGTTTCCCCTTCCGATTACTGAAAACCAGCATCTAAATCTAAACCATAGTATTTGCCCTAGAGCTACCAGGTTCAACATCTCGTAACATAAACCCATACAACCATATGCCAAGGAGGCACGTAGTACTATGAATTCCATTTTCGCTCCATACCAATTGTTCTAAAAACTACTTACTACTTATAACGTGCCATTGAAAATCGGAACTCTTAACCCCGCTAAAAAAACGATATTTTAAACGTGGCTACTCGATCTGTGGCAACTGGCGAGCCACCGCGCTCCAAGTCGTTCACCTGTGGTCCCGACCATCAACTCCTACAAAGGTTCTCCACCACGTACCCGGTACCCGCGAATGCAGCAATCGTGCACCTAGGGTTTTAGGGTTTATTTGTTAACGTCGCCTTTACGTAACACTCATGTGTGCGAGACAGCGAGAGGCCGACTGCGTGCGTGCACCTCTTCTCTTCGTATATGTACTCACCGTTTGTCTGGTGTCCAAAAAATTATAATAACTACTAGCAATGTGCCAATGCGTTGCCACACGATCAAAGTAGATTAATACATATTCACCGATTTGATAGAAAAAGTCTAGTTTTGAAATACATATATCACTAAAAATATGTTATGTTTCACTCAAAATATATTCCTTTGGCGGTTTTTATGAGATAAGGGAGGAATGTTGTTGGTTTCAAGATTCGAGAAGTGGTATATGTCTAATTTCTACTCTTCTAGCAAGATGCCCATGCGTTGCATGGAACATCAAGATCTTGTGGGAGAAAAGGATGAACGAGGGAAGGCCTTATCTGTAAATGTGGTGAAGAGTGTGGGTAAATTGCCATATTTTCCTTCCTATCCGTCAGATATAAATCGGAGGACCTACATTGCAGGATGGCAGGCCCACCATCATCACCAACTCTATTTTTTATCCCTACTCTTATAAAAAGCATTGTCAGTGATGATCGTGTGGCCGTCCGATCTATATCTGATAGATAGGAAGGAAACTATGGCAATTTTGCAAAAAGATACCCACACCCCTCTCCACATTTGCAAATAAGGTCTTCCCTCGTTCATCCTTTTCCCCCACAAGATAAACTACTCTTGCAAATGCATCTTGATGTTCCGTGCAACGCATGGGCATCTTTCTAGTTGTTGCAAAAAGCCCATGTGTGTGTGAGAGAGAGGGAGAGTGGAGGAGGACGGAGTGCATGTGTGACAAAGACACAAGTAGTGTGTGTGCGATAGGTATCAGCTTAAAATGAGGCGATAGTGTGTGTGTGCACGATCGAGAGGGCGTGTCTCAAGAAGGGAAGAAAAAGCTACATAGATACAAGGAGCGGGAGAGAGACATGTATGCGATGGTGGAAGCATGAGTGTGCGGGTGTATAAACCTATCTAGAGGCTAGCTAGTCGATAAATGTTTGTGAGAGAAATACGAGTCGGGGTGCGAAAGCAAGAGTTTTGTGTGTGTGAGAGAGAGATGGTAGTCGGGAAGGGGAGTGGAAGCAGGAGTTGTGTGTGTGTGTCTGTGAGAGAGAGAGAGAGAGGAGACGGTAGTCGGGGTTGTCTGATCGGTGTCAGTCTGGGATGGAGACGAAAAGGAGACCGCAACAAATGTTGTGTCTACAGGAGAGAGAGAGAGAGAGTAATTTTAGTGGTATGAGTCATATGTAGAGACATATAAGGTGTGAGATAGAATCCCATAGAGAGAAAGACAAAGTGAAAGACGAGTGGAGACTGTGTGTGTGGCGGTGAAAAAGAAAGCTTAGGTACCGAGTGATACCAGAGAACAGTAGAGACGCGAGAGATAATGAAAACCGTGTAATGTATAATGATACGGAGAGTGTGACACTTCTCAAGGGAGACGTCGAGAGACCATGTTTGCTAGGATAGGAGAAACATGAAGTGAGCATGCGGGTGAGCTGGAGAAAAGAGAGTGATAGCTACCTGAAGGAGCATGCATGCGAGATAGATGGGCGTGAAAGGAGTGAACAAAAAAGGGATTCAAATATTTGAATTCGAGATGATGATACATGTAATCCATACTCGAACCAAAATTGATCTATCAAACATGCATACTCATATGAATTCATGCACGTCTATGTTATTTAATATGTAGATATTACTGATCCATACATTTTAGTAGAACATAATTTGGTTAAATTTTTTGAATTCAACCTTAAGATTTCGAGATCATTCTATTTGTAAATCATATTATACATATAAAGGAGCAGAATTCTTTGTTGTGCTTTTGAAAGTATATATAAAAAAATGATGTATATAGAATGTAATTCCAATTGAAAATGGATCCCGCCCGAAAAAAATAGTGGAATACAAACGGGATTCGAATTGAGTTGGCATGGTAAACGTGCACTGTGCAAAATTTGAACGAAGCGGGGAAAGTCGCAGTAACCACCCAAAACCAAAATCTGCGATATGGAAATCACTACTGCCTATCCCTGCCACGCAAAGCCTATCTGCTGGATATCTATAGGTTTCGATAGGGGTAGGTTTGTAATTTCACCCAAACGTGACGTAGACGCCTCTCACCCGGATTCATACACGGTGGACGCCAAAACACAGTGTGCCCTTGGCCGAAATCGACTCCCTCCCCGATTCATATTCATACACGGTGGGCGCGAAAAACAAACTCTTGTCGGCAAATATTTGGTGTATGCGAGATTACCGTCCTATCCCCAACCGACTAATGTTGCTGTGATGTAGTAGAAATTTGAAATGGGGGCTAAGTTGGTAAATTTCCTCGCATTTGAGACAAGCGCGCCCTCAATACATGGTTCCCCCCTTCCTCTCTACCTCCCTTTTCCCCATTCGTACTCTGTGGGTGCCAAAACACCCTCTCCACCCCACCCTCCTCTGTCCGCCGTCGTCCGCCACCCCATCCACCGCCGTCCTTCTCCACCATGCTGGAGCTGATACCCCGATGCGCCGTCCATTACAAGAGATCGACCTCTCTCATCCACGCCTTCGGACCGGGATCCTTGCATCCCGTCCTCTCGCTTCATCCCCGTCGTCGTCCACCTTGCCGGCGCCGCTCCTACGACCGTCTCGTCCACCACGGCCCGCCGCCACCGTCTACCCTCCTAGATCTGCTTCCACGCTGCCGACAGCCATCGCTACCGCAGCACCATCAAATTCTCAGCAGATGCGTACACGGCGCCACACCAGAGGCGGTACTCTTTCGTATCTGCTCAACTTATTTGTCACAGCAAGAAAATAGATCGCCACTGCTTTACTCTGATTTCTTGTCTTGGTTGCGAAGTTGCCTTTGTCTGGTTTGCACCTTCAGATCCGCCATGGCACGCTCAACACTATACTCCCAATGCTTATGGTTTTCCCCTTTTATATTCCACACTAGTTAAATCACAGTAGACTAAATTTCAAAATTGGGTCAGCCGATTTTGCAGAGCTCGCCAGAGTTCGCCGGTGCGATCCAAGGGGCTCGCGTGGTTGTGGGGCCTCGCCGAATGAAGAAAACTCAATGCGGGTGGGGTGTGGGGGTGGCGGAGGAACACAGGCGGTGGGGGCCGGTGGTCCGGCCGGCGGGCCGTGCGGTGTTCTGTATGGGAAGAATCGGAGACGAGGAAGAAGAAGGGTTAGGAGACGTAGGATCTTCATCCAACCACCTGAAATGGTCGGGAGACAGCTGGGAGTTGCATTCTTAATGCGCTCCGGTTCATCATGTGTGGGCACTGCGCAACCAACATTTTATTATCCAAAATCTGCTTGCTCTTCTTTACCATGTTCGATAGTGCTGGCCTGTACGTGATCCACAGGCTTTCAATTACTAGCGTCAATACAACACCGTATTTTCAAGCCAGTTCCACTTTCCCGATTCATATATCGTGGTTATGGTGTACCCCTATTATGTACACTATGATCTGCCTAGTTGTTGTGTGCTCTTGTTATCATGGTTTGGCAATAAACTCTCTATACAGTATATTATGAACCTATCATCTACCAGCTATCCTTACTTTTGGAGCCTATTTTTTTGTTTACTTGTGCCAGATTATATAAATGCACGCACGATATTATAGCACACATGAGCTCTCTCATCAGAATCCAGTGATAGCACATAAGTGTTTACAGGGGCGCCGCTATATTAGAATATCATCTGCATTACAAAGATAATCTCACAACTATTTATGTTTTCATGGTTCTCAGATATTATACACAATTACAGTGAATATCAGAATCCACGCATCAGAAGAATATTGTGGAACACTGCAATGACTTACAAAATTGGCACCGAGGAATTGAGTGCCATTCTAGAAGCAATGAAACTTGTACGCTCCCCACCTGTTGATTCTTGTTCAGAATATCATCCTAATGACTATTCTAACCTTGAGGAGTCAAAGGCAGATGGCCTGTCCTGTTCACCCATCAAGGTGCCTGTTCTAATTTGGCAAGGTTTTATTGATTGCGCGTATCTTGCATATGTTGTCTTGCATTTCTTCTACTTTGTTGCACCACCATCTGCTTAGTTTACTCATCATATAACTCGAGATGCCATGCCCATCCATTATCAATACATATTCCATCAGTCGTCATACCATGTTTTTCCACTCAAATGTTGTTCTTGTGCATCAGGCATCAAAAAGGAAGAGGGTGATTGTCGAACCCGAAGGAGCACCAGCAAAGTCCTTGAAAAACGTGGTGGTGCCGGAGAAATCAGACAACACCCCACTTATATTGGCTGTACAACCAGTGACACAAAACATAGGACCGACTCCAGCAGACTGTACCCGTACTTCACTGGCCACACCACTAGCCCCACCACACATGACCTGCACTCCACCAAAAGTTATACCGATTTCATTGGCCATAGCACCAGCCGTACCACAGAAAAATCCCACTCCAGCAAAAAGTACAGCAAGTCCACCGCCGAAGACCTATCCCAACTGCAGAGACGGCCAATTCCTGCAGATTGGAACCCCATTCCATTTATTCCCAGTTTAAAGGACAATGCTTCCAATATTGTTAGGGACTACGTGCATATATTCCCATCATGGGAAGATTATAGTGAAGACAAACACCATTTTCACATCTTCCTGTCCAACTTATGTGTAAGTGCTATTATTCATGGTTATTATTTTCCTGTTTTCTGCTAATCGAACACATCAATGATTTACATTACATTGTTGTAACTAGGTGAGGGTCAATCTGGATAGTCATGACGAGCAAAGCTTTCTTGTGCTTTTCAAGGAAGCATTGCAGCAGTATCGGTGTTACCTGAGGAAATCACACTTTGATGGCAAGTCTATAAACAAATTTCCGATGAAGTCTCCTGTGCTAAATTTAGAAGACATTGAATGGAAAAACCTTGTTATGCACTGGTCTCGTTCCTAGGATGAGGTACTGTCTATGAAATCACATGACAATTTGAACTTCTACTTTTCCGCATGTGCCTTATGGATCTTTTTTTGCAGGAAATCAGCTCGAAGAAGAATTCCGGTTTGAAAAGAACGATAGGATATTGCAAATATGCTGCCCGCTGCTTTGCTCTTGTTAGTACCTGTTGTCCTGTATCACTGTACTTGCATACATACCTGGTTCATTATGTGACAGCAGTATGCATGATAGCTTGCTTATCAATTGTTCGCTCCAAATTATCTGATATGTATGAATGGTTACATTAGTGTAGAATATATCCAATATCAATGAATTTTTTTAGCTATGCGTTGTTCTTGTAAGTACATGTTGTGCTTTATCAGTGTACTTATATTGCAGGTAGTTGTTCATGTACCATCACTCTACAGCTTATTTTCCTTTGCCCTCCATTTTCTACACATCAGATCTATATTTACTCTTACCATAAGGTTGGTACTGAAGAAGTTTACCTGTGCATTGCTCTTGGTTGTGCCTTTTGCCTGTATCGTTGCACATACATTTATAGCTACTTGGTTATGTCACATCACTCTTCATCTTATCTTAAATATTCTCCATTTTTTCATATATTATCACATCTATATTTACTCTTAACAAAATGTAGAATAAAGGCAATGCTTATGAAGAAGATTCTGTGCTAAACTTCTTGAATTGCCCCCCCATCAGCATGGACAAGGGCTTTATAGAGCCTGTCTTCACCAGTAATGTAAGTTTGTCCTTCTCAAGCCTTCAAACTTTGTTGTGTATATTTGGTTAGGCATGACTGCAACAGCAGTTTATTTTTGGTGTTTGCATCAAATTGCATGTTTAAAGTTTATTATGTAGTTCATAAACGAAATTTTGTCCTTCTCAATTTAAGTTTTCAGTTGTACAACCAAGTTCCTTCTTCATACCATGTAAATTAAACTATTCAGAGCAAGTGATCTTCTTTTGCACTGCATGTATGCTTCTGTTCTTCATCCGTAATCCAATGGTGTGGTGAACCAACCCACTACAGCACACTGTCATATTCTGCAACATCTTAACTATGAACAATGTCATATCATTCTACTATTATTTAAACCGTATCTTTATTTGCCAATGTGAAATGGGATAAATTGACAGCACACTAACCATTGATACTTATGAGTTCTTGATCTGTAATCCAGTGGTGTCGTGAAGCTGCCAACTCCTTCACAATGTCATTTCCTACCATGTCTTGACCTGAACAATACCATATTGTGTTAATGCAATTTTAAACTGTGTCACTTTATTTGTCAATAAGAAATGTGATGAATTGTCAGCACTGATACTTTTATGTGCGAAACCTGTCATCTGTCTGCTTGTTTATCTTTCAGAGTGAGGAAGATATAAGTGTTGAACAAGCATAGTCTAATCATCTTGCTCAGTTGCTTGCGATGCAGCTCCCCAGTAGGGCTAACCTTTCTTGATCTCTATTGAAGTGCTGCCAGTTTTGTATATTATTTTGTCGGCATGTTTATTTGCACTGGTGGCGATCTTTGATGCCCAGTGTATGTAATCTTCTATCTGCTTGTGCTTTATTATCATAGTGGCGAACTTTGATGCCCAGTGGATGTAATATGCCATAATTTCTTTATTGTATAGTCTAGGTTTTTTCTTATTCACGATGCTGCAGTTATTTTACTGTATATATGTCATGTCTTTGTAGTAAACCGGCCAAACCATAAAATTACGGTACATAATCGGGCTGTCATGCAATCACGATGTATGATCCGCATCATGGGCCCCGTCAAACTGGCCCACTAGTAGATTCGGGCCTTTAATAGGCCGAGTGACCCCCGGCCCTCTTTTCGCAAGAAAACTCAATGGGCTTTTAGGAGGCTGAGAAGTAGGCTGGGCCTGCAATGTGCCGAATAGCTCACGGGCCGGCGGCACCCCTAAATGGACCCCGGCCCATGATTGTGCGAATCAATTCACGGGCTTTTAATAGGCCAAAATTGTCTCGGTCCTTGTTTGGCCCAATCAAATATCGGCTATGAGCAGGCCGGATGCAAACTGGGCCGTAGTTAGGCCCAACTATATGACAGGCTTTTAACAGGCCGAAATTAATATAGGGCCAAAATGTTAAATGGGCCCTTAACAAGCCAAAACTAATATCAGGACAAATTACTAAATGGGCCTTTAGCAAGTGGGCCCAAAAGCATAGCGTCCAGTCAACGCGCCGAATCTGATATGGGCCATAATTGGGCCCAAAGCCTCTTAAAGGGCCGGACCTGATCTGGGCCGTGATTTGGCCCAGAAAGTGGGAGGCTTTTAACGGGTCGGATCTTATATGGGCCATTATTAGGCCCGGAACGTGGCAGGCCATTAATGGACCGGATCAATTATGGGCCGACATTTGGCCCAAAACATGGTAGCCAGTTAATGGGCCGGCCTACTAGGGTCCTCAAAATCTTGTGGGCCTACAGCTGGGCCGGCCCATTAATGTCGACGCAATCTCGTGGGCCTTTAGCTGGGCCGACCCATTATGATCCGCAAGAATTTTGTGGGCCTTTACCTGGGCCGGCCCATTATGGCACACACAAATCTTGTGGGCCTTTACCTGGGTCGGCCTATTATGGCCCGCGAAATCTTGTGGGCCTTTAGCTGGGCCAGCCCATTATAGTCCGCAAAATCTTGTGGGCCTTTAACTGGGCCGGCCCATTAATGGCCGCAAAATCTTGTGGGCCTTTAGTTGGGCCGGCCTATTTAAACTTGTTGGGTCGTGCCACATGTCGACGTATCATAGGCGCCTTATGTCCAATGAGTGGATGACATCTGTCCCAACGATGAGCCGACATGTGTTTCCTCCAGCCAATGATGATTTTACACGTGGAAAATCCCCATTGGTCGGGGCTGTTAACGGGTTATCGGATCCAAAACCTGACCCGATAGCTTAACGGCGTTCCGTTACGGTGGATGCCACGTGTCGGTCACCCTTGATGAAAGCACTTCTTGACGCGCGATTTATCATCATGGAAGTGGACACTTCCTGATGATAATTTTTGTAATGTCATGGAACACTTCTACGACAGCACAGGTATGACTATCTTGATTCTGTCATAAATTTGTCATGGATGTACATGCATGACAAAAAACGGGACCTACTGTGACAAACACGTATCATCACGAAAGTGTATTTTTTTGTAGTGTTAATAGGACAATAAAAATATGTGCCTCGCTATCCCTTCTATCATGAGGTCAGGACACCGCAAGATTGAACCTACTACTATGCACCACTTTCACTTAAGATCTAATCATCAACATGGCCAAAGAAAACTCATAGATCGGAAAACATTACATAGCTATAACAATCACACGTAATAAAGTTCAGAATATAACTCAATTACTTTCAATGAATAATCTGATCATAAAGCCACATTTGTTGGATCCCAACAAACACACCCCAATATAAGATTACATCGAATAGAAACAACTGTGCAACAAGGTTGATGTAGAAACCCTTCGCAATTGATTCCCCCTCTGACAGAGTACCAGTGGAGGCTTCCAGATGGGATCACAGAAGAACATAGGTTTGCGGTGGTGGAATAATTGTTTTGGGTCTCGCTCTGGTTGTTTCTGGAATTTATGAAATTTATGGAGTTGGAATTAGGTCAAATGAACATATGAGGGGCCACAAGCTTAGGCGGCTTTGTTAGGACCGAGAGTATATCGACTAGAGGGGGGTGAATGGGAGATTCAAAAAATCTTGTGAATGTTTTGAACTAATCCCAAACACGACAGCGGAAATAAAGTTTGGTACAAAAGATCTTAATCAAGCACACTAGAGAGGAACGTATCTATCGAAGAACGAAGCAATTATAGTTCGAGCACAGGATATCACTGGTTTGACAATAATGATGGTTATGCAATATGCAAACTGATGCAATAGCATGAATGAAAACAGGATAAGAACTACGAAAGAAAAAACCACAACACGGGGAGATGAGTTGAATGAAATTGATATAGGGAAGGCACGCCAGTCTAAAAGGATAAGTGTAATGAGTAAATTATATGACTGGGGCACCTAAACAGAAATATGAGAATGTAGATTGGAGAGCAACGAACTATAACAGATGAGAGTGACCGAGACGACAATAACGAAAGATATGCAACAGACAATGAATGATCATATAAACTATGGTCACTAAGCACGAAAGTAAACTGCTGAAGGTAATGCAGCAAGGTAGAATGAACCAGTGGTGCTCTATGGCGACATATGAATTTGGTAGACTAGTTCACCCTTCTACCAAACGACTATGTCTGGTTGGACGGGCTGTGATTTAACACACAAGATAAACTCTCTTCGCCCTATTCTCCCTCAACATGGAGCTGATCAGACTCCAGTTGATTTCACTCGTGGTAGATACTTGTTGGCGATGTCCAAACCTTCGATAGACCTCTTCACGAACCACAACGACTCTTGGTTGTTGAAGATCTTGCTAGGTGAAGACAACTACTCTTTGACACTCGAGCAAACACCTATTTGTCTAGAGAGTGCACAATTCCCAAGAGTAATAGGTCAAGAACTCTAAACTCATAACTACCGTGATGCTCAACCACTATCTAAGTTTTGGCTCTTAATTTTTCTCTCAGTGGATCTTAAACTCAAATCACTTGGAGAGGGGATGCTCAATCAATCTTCTCAGAAATCTTAAGCGAAGCAGCCAACAAACAATGTTGGAGCGAGGTGGCTATTTATAGCCGCAGCCTTCCCTGAAACATAAAGAGATTTCTCCCAGTCTCGCATAGGTTTTGGGTTTAGCATCACAACGGATCTAAGCTTCAAGAACCTATACCCCTCTTAATAGAATAGAGGTCCTATGACTCAAATAAATGAAAGAAGAACAACGAAATTAATACTATGTCTTTATTTTGTCTTCGACTTCCATTCGCTACAGTCAATCTTCTTCAGACTGAATCTCCGAACGAATTGCTTCACATCAGCAATAAATTTTTCAAGGGCTTAACTCCTGCACATAAATCTTCTCGCCTACATGTCTTCAATAGATGTAGCTCAAACTTCTCTGCAACGCAGATATTCTTCGGTGAAGTTCCTTGAACTTGGCACCGGAGACCGCATTCTTTTTGGTTCTCCATCGACTATTTCTCTCTGTGTGCACTAGCAAACAAATTAGTCCATGCCTGTTTCTGTTAACAATCTCCAAAACACTGGAGGGAAAATATTGCACCAACAATCTCCCCCTTTTTTGGACGATTGTTCACAAAACAGAACACGTCGAGAGATAAATAATGGAATTAAATGAATGTGAAGGATAATGAAATAGAGAGATAACTACGAAGATAAAACATGCTCCCTCTAAAGGTATGGATCATTTGGAGAATGCATAGGAGATAACACGTAAGGTAGCGAGATGAATCTTCGTATGAGTGACATTGACATAAACTCTCATTCGTGGTTTCTTTCATGTCACTCAACAATGTCTGAGGTATTCCCTATCACACACAACCTTTGAAAAAGATTTGTTAGATAGAGTGAATACTTTGAAATGATTTGTGACAAAGGATAATCCATAAGGATTTGCTCAGAACATGGTTTGAATCCACATGAGATATAGGTTCCCTGCAAGTTAGATACTCAAGAAGAATCAGAGCAAGGGAATCTCAGGTATATTGCTCGGTGTAGATATGCCTCAGAAGAGATTTTTCCTGCAACAAGGAAGATACGATGGAGATATGCAATGAAAAATAGCTTATGAGACAGATAGAGAGAGTTTGCTTTCGAATATCAAGAAATTTAATCTAAAGCTGGCTTTATTCTCCTGGAAGGTTAGATAGCGAAAGATAACCATTATTCTATATCTAAACATGTGACACATATAGCTTCACGGATTAAAATATCTCTTCTAGAGAAGCATGATTTCCAATTGATACATCTCCAATGTATCTATAATTTCTGATTGTTCCTTGCTGTTATATTATCATTCTTGGATGTTTTAGAATCATTTTTATAGTCATTTTATATCATTTTTTGGTACTAACCTATAGACATAGTGCCCAGTGTTAGTTGATGTTTTCTGCATGTTTTTTACATCGCGGGAAATCAATATCAAACGGAGTCCAAACGCAACACAACTCCTACAGGATTTTTTTGGGCCAAAAGAAAGCCAATGGGCCAAGGAAGCACCTGAGGGGCTGCTCGAGGGGAGCAGCACCCACCAGGGTGTGTGAGAAGGCCCAAGCGCGCCCTGGGGGGTTCTGCCCACCTCGGGTGCCCCTTGAACCACCTCTTTGCTCTATAAATACCCAAATATTCTAGAAACCCTAGGGGAGTCAACAAAATATTGATCCAGCCGTCGCAAAAGTGCAGAACCACCAGATCCAATCTAGACACCATCATGGAGGGGTTCACCACTTCCATTGGTACCTCTCCTATGATGCTTGAGTAGTTCTTTGTAGACCTACGGGTCCGTAGTTAGTAGCTAGATGGCTTCCTCTCTCTCTTGATTATCAATACAATGGTCTCTTGGATATCCATATGATGTAAGTCTTTTGGCGGTGTGTTTGTTGGGATCCGATGAACTTTGAGTTTATGATCAGATCTATGTTTTTATCCATGGAAGTTATTTGAGTCTTCCTTGATCTCTTATATGCATGATTGCTTATAGCCTCGTATTTCTTCTCCGATATTTGGGTTTTGTTTGGCCAACTTGATCTATTTATCTTGCAATGGGAAGAGGTGCTTTGTAGTGGGTTCGATCTTACGGTGCTTGATCCCAGTGACAGAAGGGGAACCGACACGTATGTATCGTTGCTACTAAGGATAACAAGATGAGATCTATATTTGCCACAATAGATAAACAGATCTCATCTACATCATGTCACCGTTCTTATTGCATTACTCTGTTTTCTCATGAACTTAATACTGATGCACACTGGATAGCGGTCGATGTGTATATACTGATCATTGCCTGGATATTGTCGTGATTAGTAATTGTTTTCCCACTGTTTGCTATTTTTCTCGAGAGAAGCCACTAGTGAAACCTACGGCCCCCGGGTCTCTTTTAATCATATTTTCCTTTGCGATCTATTTTCTCTTGCATTTATTTTTAGATCTATTAAACCAAAAATATAAAAAATACATTGATGCAATTTATTTGTTCTGCAATCTATTTATCCTATCTACTAGTTTTTACCTCATGTTATTTGCCTATTTGAGGCAACGTACCCGGAAGGGATTGACAACCCCTTTAACACATCGGGTTGCGAGTATTTGTTATTTGTGTGCAGGTGTTGTTTACGTGGTGTGAGGAGGTTCTCCTACTGGTTCGATAACCTTTATCTCATCACTGAGGGAAATACCTACCGTCGCTATACTGCATCATCCCTTCCTCTTTGGGGAAATACCGACGTAGTTCTAGTCGACATCAAAAGGAATTTCTGGCGCCGTTGCCAGGGAGGATCTTCAACATCAACCAGGTTCCTAATCACAAATCTTATCTCCTTGCAATTACATTATTTGCCATTTGCCTCTCGTTTTCCTCTCCCCCACTTCACAAAAAATTGCCATTTTATTCGCCCTCTTTTTTGTTCGCTGTTATCTCGTCAGATCTGTTTTTGAGTGCAATCTTGTTGCGTAGTCATCATGACTCAAGAGAACACCAAGTAGTGTCATTTCTCAAATACCAACAACAATGATTTTATTAGCACTCCAATTGCTCCTCCCGCCACTAGTGCGGAGTCTTGTGATATTAATACTGCTTTGTTGAATCTTGTCATGAAAGATCAAATTGCTGGTACTCCTAATTAGGATGTCGCGTCCCATCTTAACACATTCGTAGAATTATGCGATATGCAAAAGAAAAATGATGTGGACAATGATGTTGTGAAGTTGAAATTATTTCCGTTTTCTTTGCGAGATCGCGCCAAAATTTGGTTTTCTTCTTTGCCTCGCAATAGTATCGATTCTTTGGAACAAGTGCGAAGATGCTTTTATCACTAAGTATTTTCCGCCCGCAAAAATGATTTCCCTTAGAACCCAAATCATGAATTTCAAGCAACTTGAACATGAGCATGTTGTGTAATATTGGGAAAGGATGAAATTGATGATAAGGAATTGCCCAACTCATGGGTTAAATCTTTGGATGATCATACAAAAATTTTATGCGGGATTGAATTTTGTTTCTCATAATCTTTTAGATTCTGCCGCAGGGGTACTTTTATGGAAATTACTTTTGTTGACACTACTAAATTGCTAGACAATATTATGGAAAATTAGTCGCAATGTCATACCGAAAGAGCTCCTACTAGTAAAAAAGTCAATTCGGTAGAAGAAATAAATTCTTTGAGTGAAAAAGTTGATGCTCTTATGAAGTTGGTTGCTAATAAAAGTGCTCCCATTTATTTTAATGACGTGCCTTTGTCTACTTTGATTGAGCAAAATAGTGATGCCATAGATGTGAATTTTGTCTCGCGAAATAATTTCAACAACAATGCTTATAGAGGTAATTTTAATCGTAGGCCTTTTCCTAGTAATTCCTCTAATAATTATGGTAATTCCTATGGTAATCCCACCTATAATAATAATAGAAACACCCCTGATATTGAGAACAATATTAAAGAATTTATCAATACTCAAAAAGCTTTCAACGCTTCGATGGAAGAAAAGTTGAATAAGATTGACGATTTGTCTAGAAGTGTTGATAGAATTTCTCATGATGTACAAACTCTCAAGATGAAAAATTTTGTGCCTAAGGTTGAAGAATCAATTAAAGCTCTTGATGTTTCTATGGATGAAAGTAACAAAAGAAGCTATATCCTTAGAGCTAAAAGAAATTTTTTAGAAAAAGCGTTTTCTAATGATTACTATCATAAAAGTGATGAAGATATTAAAGTGATTGGTGTTTCTTCTATTGATTCTTTGTTTAGTAAACTTAAGATTAATAAAAAAGGGACTGGATAAGAGTCAACTTTAGTTAGAAGGTGGCCCTATGATTCGGAGGTTGAAAATCTTGTTGAAAATTTTGCTAAAAGTGGGTTTGAAGAGGTCAAGACTTTAACTAGTGATGTGCCCACTATTTCGGATTACAAGGACTTTAATTATGATTGTTGCTCTTTGTCGGATATTGGGTTCCGGCGAAACCCTTGAGATTCGAACACTGGGGTGCGCACAAAGATTTCCCTCCTACCGAATCTCGCCCTCAGCCTTGCCGCGATCCCTAAGCTTATCTAGACGAAATCATAGCACAAGAGACACAAGATTTATACTGGTTCGGGCCACCGTTGTGGTATAATACCCTACTCCAGTGTGGTGTGGTGGATTGCCTCTTGGGCTGATGATGAACAGTACAAGGGGAAGAACAACCTCCTGAGGCGAGGTGTTCTTGTGCTTGGTGGGTCGTTCTGCTCAAGGTCAGATCTCTCTCTGCCTTGGTGGTGGCTAGCCCTATTTATAGAGGCCCTAGTCCTCTTCCCAAATATTGAGCGGGAAGGGATACAACAACGGCCATTTTGAAAGGGGACAACTAGTACAAGCTATCCTGACTAAAGGTGGTCTTTGCTTGTCAAAGGCTCTGGTGATGACGCTTTCTTGGGCTCCACGATGACCTCCGTCTTGCCGTCCCGCTGGTCTTGGTCTTGTTGCACCGATATGGAAACCTTTGCCTGATGCCTCGGTACTCCGCGCCTGCGCATGCCACCCTTAGCACCAAAGGGGAAATGAGGACACTATGCTTGCTAGCGCCCGCCTGGCCTTGGTCGTCATGGCTTGCATCACGGGAACCTCGCGAGGGACCCCCTGCCTTGATTTCTCCGCCTCCCTCGTGAGCCTGCCTGGTGAGGCCGCTCCTGAGGAGGCCTTGTGTCGTCCGGCCTCTGAGGCTTGGCCCCTCGCGAGGGTCTTGAGTGTTTGGTGGATGAAGACGGGCTGTACTGGGCCGCTAGTAGAGCCACACCGCGGGCCACAGGCAGGCAAGTCTGGGGACCCCCCTTCCTAGAATGCTGACACTCTTTGATTGATTATATTTCATTGTTGCAATCCATGATAAATTCACCCCATGCTTATGAACAAAGTAAAGCTTTTACTTAACATATTGTTGATGCCATGATGAAAGCTTTTGAAGAAAAGTTGGAATTAGAAGTCTCAGTTCCTAGAAAATTGCATGATGAATGGGAACCTACTATGAAAGTCAAGATTAAAAATTATGAGTGTTTTGCTTTACGTGACTTGGGTGCTAGTGTTTCTACAATTCCGAAATCTTTATGTGTCGTGCTTGTTCTTACCGATATTGAAGAATGCTCTTTAAATTTGAACTTAGCGGATTCCACTATTAAAAATCCTATGGGAAGAATTAATGACGTTCTTATTCTTGAAAATATGAATTATGTGCCCATAAATTTTATTTTTCTTGATATTGATTGCAATCCGTCTTGTTCAATTATTCTTGGTAGACCGTTTTTGCGTACTATTGGTGCCGTGATTGATATGAAAGAAGGTAATATTAAATTTCAATTTCCACTAAGGAAGGGTATGGAACACTTCCCTAGAACAAGAATTAGGCCACCTTATGAATCAATCATGAGGGCATCTTATGGATCTAGAACCAAAGATGACAACACTTAGATCTTACGCATTATGCCTAGCTAGGGGCGTAAAACAATAGCGCTTGCTGGGGGGTGTAAAACCCACCATACTGGGCCACTCCTTGAGCCACGCCGCAGGCCGCAGGCAGGCAAGTCTGGGGACCCCCGTTCCCAGAACACCGATAGTAGCCCCTGGGCCCAAGGCGCGCTCGGACTTGGCTTAGCGGCGAAGCTAAAGTGCAAGTGCGGAGCGCCGTGGGCCCCAACAGCCTGCGGCCTTGGTTGACGCATGGCGACTGATTGGGCGAGGGCATCTCCGCTTCCCCACGCTACCTCGGCAATTACCCGACTTGATGAGTCCCTGTTGCATGCAAAAAAGGTTATCATTACCTGCGATCGTGGAGGTCGACGGTTGGCCTCTTTGGGATATAAATGAGGAGGGGCGAAAGCCCCTGTCGCCCATCTCTTCTTGCTCCGCCTGCCTCTTCTCCTCTGCTCCACCTCCGGTCTTGATACCAATGGCGCTGATCCGTAGATTCTCGGCCGAGGAGAAGGGCCAGGCCCCCCTGGAGGGGCCTGAATTATTCCTAACAGCCATCACTTAAATCCAGAATTATTTGGGCATTTGAATTATTTTATAGCATTTAAATGCCCAAAATTAAATAGGTAATGATTTAATCTAGTGACCTTATGTGTCCTCGAAAAATGTGAACCAATTTTGGCAGAGGTTCTGGACCAAGACAAAAATGATGGACATATTAGAAGGGCATTTCAGGTTCATTGAAAATATTTTTAGTAAAACCCTAGTTGGTTTCACAGGGGGCTGGGGGTTCTGTCATCCCCATTTCCAGTTTATGATGAAAGGTAAACATGATGCAACACTCTAATGCATGAACTAGCTAGGGTGTCACAACTCACCCCCACTCAGAAAAATCTCGTCCCGAGATTTAGGATCATCCGAAAAGAAGGTGGGATACTCGAGTCGAAGACGATCCTCCCTTTCCCAAGTTGCTTCTTTCTCGAAATGGTGCGACCATTGAACCTTGAGAAACTTGATATTATGATGTCGAGTGGTACGCTCGGCTTGATCGAGGATACGAACGGGGTACTCTCGATACGTGAGATTATATTGAAGATCAAGCGTTTCGTGGTCCACTCAATGGATAGGATCCGAGAAGCAACGCCTGAGTTGAGAAACATGGAAGACATCATGGACTCTGGAGAGATGAGGAGGTAGTTCCAATTGGTAGGCAACTTCTCCTCGTTTGGCAAGAATGCGAAAAGGTCCAATGTAGCAAGGAGCCAATTTGCCTTTGATACTGAAGCGATGGGTTCCCATCAGAGGAGTAACCCGAAGGTAAGCCTTCTCGTCAACCTTAAAAGTCATAGCCTTATGTTTTCGGTCATATTGGCTCTTTTGACGACATTGTGCTAGTTTCAACTTTTCATGAACGATGCGAACTTGCTCTTCTGATTCCTGGATCATATCCGGGCCAAAGAATTTTCTTTCCCCGGTTTTTGACCAGTTAAGAGGCGTTCGACACCTTCGTCCATAGAGAACTTCAAAAGGGGCTTTACCCAAGCTAGATTGATAGCTGTTGTCATAAGCAAATTCGGCAAATGGAAGGCATTTCTCCCAATCCATTCCGAAGGAGATAACAGAAGCTTGAAGCATGTCTTCTAGAATCTGGTTGACACGTTGTACTTGATCACTTGTTTGAGGGTGAAAGGCGGTGCTAAAGGAAAGACGGGTTCCCATAGCGTTTTGGAAACTTTCCCAAAATCGAGAGGTGAAGAGACTTCCTCGATCCGAGTTAATTTCCAGTGGAACACCATGGAGAGACACTATCCGGGAGATATACAAATCTGCTAGCTGACTAGCGGTTATACTCTCACGAACAGGCAAGAAATGGGCCACTTTGGAAAGACGATCGATAACGACAAAGATAGTGTTATTCCCTTTCTTGGTCCTTGGAAAACGGTGATGAAATCCATACCAATTTTATCACATTTCCATTCAGGAATAGCTAAGGGTTGAAGGGTGCCAGCAGGCCGTTGATGCTCTGCTTTTACATGACGACAAATGTCGCAATTAGCAACAAATTGAGCAATGTCTCTCTTCATCCTAGTCCACCAGAACCTCTGGCGGAGGTCCTGATACATTTTGGTGCTACCGGGATGAATGGTGAAAGGAGATTCATGAGCTTCCTTAAGGATCAACTGTCATAGTTTTCGCTTCTTGGGAACCACTAAACGGTTTCTGAAGTTTATGACACCTTGATCATTCATGGAGAAACATGTAGCAACTCCGCTAGCAATGTTCTCCTTGATCCGAGATATCCCTTTATCTCGTTTTTGGGCAGCGATGATTTGATCCATAAGAGTAGGTTTTGCCACCAAGGTGGAAAGGAATCCTTGAGGAACAATGTGAAGGTCAAGCTTTCTAAATTCCTCATGGAGAAGTGGTTGACTTTGTTGTAACATCAGATTGTTACAATAAGATTTACGACTTAGTGTGTTAGCCATGACATTGGATTTTCCTGGGGTGTAAGTTATCCCTAAGTCGAAACCTGTGATCAACTCGACCCAACGTCTTTGCCTAAGATTCAAATCCGGTTGGCTGAATATATATACTTCAGACTTTGGTGATCGCTGAAGATTTTGCAACGATTACCGAGGAGGTAATGTCGCTAGGTTTTGAGTGCATGGACTACAGCTGCAAGCTCTAGATCATGTGTAGGATAATTTTCCTCATGTGGGTGTAATTTCCGTGAAGCATAAGCAATTACATGATGATCTTGCATGAGAATGCAACCTAGTCCTTGTTGCGAGGCGTCGCAATAGATAACAAAGTCCTTGGAGAAGTCTGGTGGTACCAGTACAGGAGCAGATGTGAGGCATCTTTTCAGTTCCTGAAAACTGTGCTCTCATTGTGGGGTCCACTTGAACTTTTTATCTTTCTTGAGGAGTTGAATTAGAGGTTTAGCAACTTTGGAGAAGTTCTCAACAAAGCGATGACAGTAGCTCGCTAGGCCAAGGAAACTTCGAACTTGCTTGACCGATTCAGGTGGAGTCCAATTAAGAATGACTTGAACTCGCTCGGGATTGACAGCAATACCCTTACCAGAGATTACGTGGCCTAGATAGGTTACTTCTGGCAACCAAAATTCACATTTAGAAAATTTGGCATAAAGGCGATGCTCTCGAAGTATCATCAACACTAGCCTTAGATGCTTGGCATGTTCTTCCTCATTCTTGGAGTAGATGAGTATATCATCGAGGCAAACCACGACGGATTTATCCAAGTACTCCATGAAGATTGAGTTCATTAACCGAGAGAAAGTGGCTGGGGCATTGGTTAAACCGAAGGACATGACAGTGTACTCGTATTGGCCATAACGAGTAACAAAGGGCATTTTGGGAATGTCCCAGTTCTTGATTTTGATTTGATGGTAGCCCAACCTCAAATCCATCTTGGAGAAGATTGAGGATCCAATGAGCTGATCATACAGGTCGTTGATCCTGGGGAGTAGATACTTGTTCTTTATTGTGACCAAGTTGATGGGTCGATAATCTACAACCATCCGATCCGTGCCATCCTTCTTCTTGACTAAGTGGACGGGACAAGCCCATGGAGATGAACTAGGATGGATGAAACCCTTTTTCAAGGACTCATCGAGTTGTTTCTTAAGCTCGGCTAGTTCTAGTGGTGCCATCTTATAGGGTCTTCTAGAAATTGGGATAGTTCCTGGAATAAGGTCTATCACGAACTCGACATCTCGGTCAGGTGGAACAACTGGCAATTCTTCTGGAAAGACATCCGGAAAGTCACGGACTACCGGAACGTCTTCGAGGTCTGGCAAAGGACTGGCATTAAGAGAATATAGTTGTCGCTTGGATACTTGGGTTAAGACATTGACTATCTCGCCCGATGGATGTGTAAGTTGAACAGTTCTAGAGAAGCAATAAATCTTGGCATGATGGGCTGACATCCAGTCCATACCCAAGATGATATTAATATCTGAAGATTTGAGAGCTATCAATGATGCAAGGAAAACAAGTCTGTCGACTTGGATTTCATTCCCATGGCTTACTCTAGAGGTTTGCTATCTAGAACCAGGAGTAGAAATTTCCATGGTAGGAGGCATGTCACAGAATGCGATGTTATGCAAACGAGCATAGTTTTCGGATATGAATGAATGAGATGCTCCAGTATCGAAAAGAACAGATGCCAGATGGCAGTTAACAAGGAGCGTACCGAGAACGATGTTAGGATCCTCCCGAGCCTCTTCAGCTGAGACACAGTTCACATGGCCACGTGCAGCGGTGGCCGGCTTGGCATAGTACACCTTCCTTGTTGGCTTGCCACGGCCAACAGCCTTTCCAGACTGGTTGGGGTTGGTCTGGGGACACTCTCGCATGTAGTGGCCCGGTTCCCCAAACTTGAAGCACGTCACAGAGCTGGTGCGTGGAGGAGCATTGTTGGTTGGTCCACCATAGGACTTGGCTGGTGCATACTGCTGGGCTAGGCGAGGTGCCTGATAGGATGGCCTCGGTGTGAACCTGGGTGGCAGGCAGTGTTAGGCACCCACACCCGGCGCTTCTGAGGGCCAGAACCGGATGAGGAACCCATGTCACGACCATGCTTGCGTGTTGCTTCGTAATCAGTCGGACCTGTCTCAGCACTGATGGCCTTGTTCACAAGCTTCTGGAAGGAAGTGCATTCGTGCAGACGGAGATCATGACGAAGCTCGGGGCTAAGTCCCTTGCAAAACCTTGCCTGCTTCTTGGCATCGGTGGAAACTTCTTCAGTTGCATAACGTGCTAGGTTACCGAACTCCCTGCTGTATGCATCCACAGAGAGTCTACCTTGGGTGAAACTGCAGAACTCCTCACGCTTGCGATCCATAAGACCTTCCGGAATGTGATGTTCACAGAAAGCCTCACTGAACTCTGCCCAAGTAGTGACCTGGCTAGCTGGGCGCATGGCCTCATAGTTCTCCCACCAGAGACTGGCAGGGCCTTCAAGATGATAGGCAGCAAAAGTGACCTTATCAGCCTCAGCTACGAGTGCAGAACATAGCTTGTGGGTAATGCTGCGACGCCAATCATTGGTGTCGAGGGGCTCGACAGAGTGATGGAAGGTGGGTGGGTGTGTCATGGTCCTAAGACTGACAGTAGAGAGGGGGGTAGGTATGGAGAGGCAAGATCTTAGCTATAGTGAAGGTGTACACACGAGTTTTACGAGTTCAGGCCCTTCTTGGAGGAAGTAACAGCCCTACGTCTCGGTACCCGGAGGCGGTCAATTGGATTATGTGTGTGATGTTTACAAAGGGTGCAAACCCTTGTGCTAGAGGAGGGGGTTGCTTATATAGAGTACGCCAGGACCCCAGCTCGCCTCCATTACAAGGGACTTAATGTACATAAAGTAGGGGCATTATTTGTAACGCTGGCCTTAAGTGCAGTTAATGACCTTAAAGACTACAGAGTGAATGCCTGCCCTTTGTAATGCTGAGTGACTCCTGGTCTTCGGTAGGTCGAGTGATTCTCTGGACGGTCGAGTGACAATAGGGAGGAGGACATCCGAGTGATCTGACTGTCGAGTGGATTGCACTCGACATCCTTGACTGGGGGTCCCTTGCTGTCTCTTGGACTCCTTATCTTCTAGGGTAGTGACCTTGGGTAAGGCGTGTAGGCCTGGCCTATGACCCTACCCCAGGTCTGTATCCTCATCAGTAGCCCCCAAATAGATTAAGGTTCGAGTGGAAAGTAGGTTGAAGTTAAACTTGTTCCGAGCTTTGCACCTTCGTGAGTGCTTTCTACAAGATTGAAAAACCCACGTTGGTACTTCAGCGTCGACTCAGTCGCCTTTATCCATTCAGAGGGTTGTCGAGTGAACTTGTGGCGTCAAGTGCCAAGTGTTGTATTTGGGTGCAGGATCTTTGCAGCGATTGACTGCTGTGTATCCCAGATTTCGCGGGATACAAAATTTCAGGGAAGCGCGCGGGGCGGGGAGCGCTGATGCGGGCGGAGCGGATAAAAAAAAGATGCCTCGATTTCCGTGCAGCCTTTTTTGCCATGTATGTTGCGCGTGACTGTTGCGGGATTTGATAGGATTGCCTGGCCCCATGCGTCAGTCACTCAGAAGTGACCCTTTATAACGCGACGGGGCCGAGGCGTCCGCACTGGGCACGCCTGTTCCTCCCTCTTCTTCATCCGCTTCTCCATCGCGGTCAGCTCTTCCGCTCTCGATGCTGCCGCTCCGCCGCCATGGTGAAGGACAAGACGGCGGCGCTAGAGCGCGTGAAGAAGGCGACGGGGGCGCCGAAGGGCAAAAAGAAGAGTTGTGGGTCGTCTTCGCGCGCGGGGCTGCCACTGGGCTGGATCCAGGGCGATTGGATCCGGTCTTCGATTCAGCAGGAGGACCTGGACGAGCTGGCGGAGTCTGGCTTGATCGCCAAGGGAGCGGCAAGGCTACTGGAGGGGGAGATGGAGCCTCAGCCTCCACCGGGTGAGTGTGTACTACTCACCACTCACGTCAACCGGGGTTTCTCACTTCCTCCGCATCCCTTCTTCCAAGGGTTCTTGAATTTTTTCGATGCTCAACTCCACCTTTTTTCTCCCAACACCATCACGTATCTGGTCGCGTTCCTATCGATGTGTGGAAACTTCTTAGGGTGTCGCCCGCACTGGGGCCTCTTCAAGCATCTCTTTACCATCCACTCTCAGTCGGTCACAAAGGCAAAGTCGAGTGATTCAAAAACCCATGTCATCCAGATGTGTGGGGGTTTAGGAATCCAAAAAAGGCATAGGATTTCTTTCCCTGCTATGACTCTCCCCAAATCGGTTAGAGGCCGGCGATCGACCTGGTTCTATTTCCAGGATGTTGCAGCTCCAGGGCAGTCGACTGGCCTCCCCCACTTCACATTCGACCGTGTCCAGACTCCTTCTCCACTCAAAGTGACTGCTGCTGAGAACGTGGAGACGAAGATGTTGGTGGAGAAAGTGGTCAAACTCATCAATGAGGGTGTCACCAGCCTGGATCTGCTGGAAGTGTTCCTAAGTCGATGCATCCAGCCCCTTCAGGCCCATGACCATCCTATGTCGTTATACTCCGGACCTGAAGACACCGCTCGGGTCCATCCAGAGGAGGTGCCGCCAAAAACCGTGGCTATGTGGCTGAGAAGTATTACATGCAATCAGGACAACCCCAGAGGATCCAGGCGAGTCATTCCCTTCAGAGAGGACAATCCACCCGACAAAGTATGCTCTTTTTTCTGACTGTCTGACTTGTACACTCCGACTGTATTTGATGTCGACTGACTTTCGTTCATCCGTTTGCCTTGTAGGTTTTCACTGAAATGTATTTGATGCCCAACAGCGAACAAGCTCTGGTGCGGGACCAGGAAGGAGAGGCCAGTGCAGAGGAAAGCGGTGAATGGGAGTCCTCAGGTGAAGAGGAGGAGGAGGAGGAGAGCAAGGAGTCGGACGAGGAGGAGGAAGTCGACTCGCCGCCACGCTCCCAACGTCGATCTAAGCAGCAATATGACCCGGCAGGCGGGCGTGGATAGAATGTGGCCCTAGGTCCCCACGCTCAGAAGTGTGTTCGGACGTCGACTCCGGAGCCCGCGGAGAATATCGCCAAGCAGCCCAAGGTTGTTCCTCCCAAGGCTCAGAAGACCTTGCCACGGATCAAGATGGACAGCCCCGTGGCTTTGGGATGAGTATCATACTTGTGTTTATGGACACTGACTGAATTTCCCGTCCTGACCGATTGGATCATGTATCTCTCCAGCCCCACCTCTGCTGCTACCGACATGGACATCGACAAGGCTCCAGGAGATGAGGAGGCCACCTCTCGAGCTGGTAAGTTCATTCGACCAGGTTTCATTTAGTCGAGTGGATCGTCAATCGGCTAGCTTTCTGATATTTCATCCTTTCTGTAGTTCCACAGGAGGTCGTCATGCTGCCTGATGACGAAGAAGAAGAATTGTCTCTGTAGGAGAGGAGGAAGAGGAGTGGAGGCTTGAGCAGGGAGAGACTCGAAGTTCAGGTCCCTCAGTCGACGCCGGTGCTTGAGGCGGTGGTCGAACGTTCCGGGGAGCGGGTTCAGACCAACGTCACATTTGCCGACCCGCTGACGACTGATCATTCGTTGGGATCGGCTTCTCCGACTCCTGCTGCTCCGATGCAACTCCACGCGTCTGACCCAGTAACTGCTTCGACCGCCTTGCAACCGTCACTCTTTGCTGCCTATGAAACCCCGGACGACTCGCCGAGTGCTGCCAGGGAGGCTCTTCGCCATGTGAACCTTGTTATGGAGCAGGTGAAGGTGATGCACGAGGCTAGTTAGGTGGCTTACAACGCCAGCACTGCCCTTCAGACCAATGTTCAAGTCAACAAAACTCCGACTGAACTTTCGAAGGTTGAGTTATATCCGATCACCCACTGGGTGTTTCTTTGCATAGAGATTAGGAAATCTTCCACTCAACTCGACTCGAGCTGAGTCTTAGTAAACTGTCTGAACCAGTGGGGGCACGCCGAGTGCACCCACTGGGTGTAGTCCCCGAGTCCACGGTCGACTTCTGGCAGTCAACTGAGGTCTTAGAATGTACTCTTTCTCTTTTTTTTGGACTCACGCTGGGCAGACCCTGCCGAATATTGATCTGAACCAGTGGGGGCATGCTAAGTGCACCCACTGGGTGTAGTCCCCGAGACTATTGTTGAATATTTGATTCAGCAGTAGTCTTAGAGTAACTTATCACTGTCACTTGCTCTTATTCCTGTCGACTGACATATCTCTCTTGCTGACCGCAGAGGTCTTGTGATCTTGGAGCTCGACTTTCTGAGTTGAAGAAGAAGCACATCAGCGTTGAGCTTGACCTTGAACTCACAAAGAAGAACCACAAGACCGCCCAACAAGAGACGACCATCATGGGAGGTAATCATTCGACTGTCTTGTCTGTCTTGTAGCTCGCACTTCCCACTGCTTTTTCTTTCAGTCTCTTTGAACCGAGTGACTTCACACAAGCAGATGTGCGTAGTGAAAATCGCCAACTTCAGTCTCGTCAGAAGAGTGTTATTTCTTTAGAGAGGATGAAGGAGGCTCTGGAGCAGAAGGATCTGGATCTGGCAGCTGCTCAGAAGGAAGCACGTGAGAAGACGAAGCTTGCGGACTAGAAGCTGGCTTCAGTCGGCAAATTGGAGGGGGAGAATGCGAAGCTGAAGACTGCCATCTCGGACACCAATCAAGAAGTCGAGCAGCTGACGAAGGACAAGGAGAATCTGACCACTGAAGTTGGCGGCCTCAGAACCAAGACAAACAAGCTAGAGTCCTATCTGGACCAACTCGCCATGAAACTTGTTCTGAAGCTTGAAGGTATGATCATTCGACTGCAGTTAATTTGCTGTCGACTGAAGTTTGTTATCATATTGTCGACTCATTGTTTTTCGCGATGGGACATAACTTTGTCAGGACTTTGAAGCTGAAACTGGGCGGGTCGAGACATGTCTCGACCCCAACAATTGTCCTATGAAAGATGACGTTGCAATGAACCTGCTGCGGTTGGAGTCATGCTTGGATGGTGCAGTCACTTATCTGGATCGACTGAAGGCGCAGATGAGCCGAATGGACGCTGAGCTCTGGCCTCGGGTGGAACTTTCTCAAGACCTCGAGTCGCTGATGACTCGGCTTAATCAGATTCCTGATCAAGTGCAAGAGTGGAAGAAGTCATCTTCTTGTTGTGGTGCTGATGTCGCCTTGTCATTGGTTTGAGTGCGTTGCAAGGAGGCTAAGGAAGACAAGTTGGCTGCCCTCAAGGTAGCGAATACTAAGAAGCATTCCTTCGAGTCCTTCATAGACACCTTCCTCGAGGAAGCCACTCGTATTGCCGACAGGATCGAACTCGACAACTTCTGCGATCCTGCCAGTCCTTCTCCCGCCGAGTGACTGAAAAACATTATGCACCACCTTTATTTGCCTTGGAAGGCCGAGTGATTTTGTAATCATTAAAACTCTTTCGGGCATGATGCTCGAGTAATTTAATCGGTGGTTAGGAATCTTTGGATTTATCTTCGATTGAAATTTGTTCTTCTCTTGGATTGGTTTATGTTCATTCAACGCAGCTTTTGAAGAAGAATCAGTAGTAGACCAGTTGGGCTAGCCTTGAGTAGCATTGATCAGCTCATCAGCAGGGCACTCAGCAATGGTCTTGACGTTCCTGCCATCAACGAGGCATCAGCCGTTGGATGGGTCTTTGACAGTGTGCACAATCTCGTCCTTCTTCCTGACGGTGTAGCCCCCCCCCCCCCCCCGGGGGGGGGGGAAGCCAGTCGACTGGTTGGACGAGCCTTGAGTAGCATTGATCAGCTCATCAGCGAGGCATTCAGCAATGGTCTTGACTTTCCTGAAAGCGGTTCGCCTTGACAACACGCTCAATCTCGTCCTTCTTCTCGATGGTGCAATTCTGGAGCGGGGGTCATGGTCGACCTGCACTTTGTTAAGCCTCTGAATGAAAAGATCAGTTTTCACTTGGGAGGGTCGTTAAAACTTAGGCGAATCCTGGACTGCAGCTAAGCCCCGAGTGGGAGGATTGCTCACCACTCGGTAGGATTTTTCAAACTTAGGCGAGTACTGGACTGCAGCTAAGCCCCCGAGTGGGAGGATTTCTCGCCACTCGGTAGGATTTTTCAAACTTAGGCGAGTACCGGACTGCAGCTAAGCCCCCGAGTGGGAGGATTGCTCGCCACTCGGTAGGATTTTTCAAACTTAGGTGAGTACTGGACTGCAGCTAAGCCCCCGAGTGGGAGGATTGCTCACCACTCGGTAGGATTTTTCAAACTTAGGCGAGTACTGGACTGCAGCTAAGCCTCCGAGTGGGAGGATTGCTCGCCACTCGGTAGGATTTTTTATTACTTAGGCGAGTACTGAACTGCAACTAAGCCTCTGAGTGGGAGGATTGCTCGCCACTCGGTAGGATTTTTTATTACTTAGGCGAGTACTCAACTGCAGCTAAGCCCCCGAGTGAGAGGCAGACTCCCCACTCTGTAGGATTTTTTTATTACTTAGGCGATGCGTATTCACGGCTAAGCCCCTGAGTGAGAGACAGACTCACCACTTGGTAGGATTTTTTATTACCTAGGCGAGTACTGAACTGCAGCTAAGCCCCCGAGTGAGACGCAGACTCACCACTCGGTAGGATTTTTTTATTACTCAGGCGAAGCGGATTCGCGGCTAAGCCCCCGAGTGAGAGACAGACTCACCACTCGGTAGGATTTTTTATTACTTAGGCGAGTACTGAACTGCAGCTAAGCGCCCGAGTGAGAGGCAGACTCACCACTCGGTAGGATTTTTTGTTTTAACTTAGGCGAAGCGGATTCGCGGCTAAGCCCCCGAGTGAGAGACAGACCCACCACTCGGTAGGATTTTTTATTACTTAGGCGAGTACTGAACTGCAGCTAAACCCCCGAGTGAGAGGCAGACTCACCGCTTGGTAGGATTTTTTGTTTTAACTTAGGCGAAGCAGATTCGCAGCTAAGGCACCCACTGGGGATTTTAGAGCATGTAAAAAAGGAAAATCAATCATTCGGAAGACTGTAAAATCATGTCTCTTGATAATCAAACTAAATGGCACTTCTTATTACATTTCATCAGTCTAAATACTTAAGAGTAAAAGGGGCGGAGCAGTTCCGTGTTCCAAGCGCGTGGCTCATCTTTATTATGCTCAACGTTGAAGAGACGGTATGCCCCATTGTGGAGCACTTTGGTGACGACGAAAGGGCCTACCCAAGCAGGAGCGAGCTTGTGTGGTTTCTGCTGTTCCACTCGAAGAACCAAGTCTCCTTCTTGAAATGCTTGACCCCTTACGTTTCTGGCAAGGAATCGATGCAAGTCCTGCTGATAGATGGTTGACCGGATCAAGGCCATCTCTCTTTCTTCTTCCAGGAGATCGACTGCATCTTGCCGAGCCTGCTCTGCTTCTTCTTCTGAGAAGAGTTCGATTCAGGGCGCATTGTGGAGCAAATCACTCGGGAGCACAGCTTCAGCTCCGTAGACTAAGAAGAATGGAGTCCATCTAGTCGATCGATTAGGAGTTGTCCTCAATCCCCAAAGCACTGATGGGAGTTCATCAACCCAAGCCCCTGTTGCATGCTTGAGGTCACGCATCAACCGGGGTTTCAGTCCTTTGAGGATCAATCCATTCGCTTGCTCAGCCTGTCCATTCGACTGAGGATGAGTGACCGAAGCGTAGTCGACCCTCGTGCCTTGGGAAGCGCAAAAGGCTCTGAATTCATCAGAGTCAAAGTTCAAGCCATTATCCGTGATGATGCTGTGTGGAACACCATATCTGAATATCAGTTCCCTGATGAAACTCACAGCTGTGCTTGCTTCAAGGTTTTTAATGGGCTTGGCTTTGATCCATTTGGTGAACTTGTCGACTGCCACCAGCACATGAGTAAACCCACTTCTGCCAGTCCTCAGAGGTCCAACCATGTCCAATCCCCAGACAGAAAAAGGCCAGATGAGTGGAATAGTTTTCAAAGGTGATGCGGGTTTATGGGACATGTTGGAGTAAAGCTGACAACCTTCACACTTGTCCACTATCTCTTTTGCCATCTCATTGGCCCATGGCCAGTAAAATCCGGCTCGGTATGCTTTGGCCATGATGGTCCGAGAGGACGCATGGTGCCACAGGTCCCTGCGTGAATATCATTGAGGATCATTCGGCCTTCTTCTGGGGTGATGCATTTCTGGCAAACCCCATTTACACTTTCTCTGAACCACTGACCTTTAATCAAGGTAAAGGCTTTAGATCGTCGGATGACCTGTCGAGCCTCTTCTTCATCCTCCCGAAGTTCTTTCCTGAGAATATATGCTATGTATGGCACTGTCCAGTCGGGGGTGATGACCAAAGCCTCCATGACCAAGTTGACCACGGCCAGGATTTCGACTTCAGTCAGTTCTGTGGCGCTCTTGGGCTGCGGTGACTCTTTAGTGAAAGGATCTTCCTGAACTGAGGTGAATGAATATGTTCCAAAAACACATTGCAGGGAATGGCCTCTCTCTTTGAACCTATCTTTGCTAACTCATCTGCAGCTTTGTTTTTCAGTCGAGGTATATGGTGAAGCTCCAATCCCTCAAACCTCTTTTCCAGCTTTCTATCTACATTGCAATACCAATCATGGCCGGGCTCCTGACATCCCATTCCTTCATCACTTGATTAACCACCAAATCCGAGTCGCCGTAGACCATAAGGCGGCGGACGCCGAGTGAAATGTCCATAC
This sequence comes from Triticum aestivum, assembly GCF_018294505.1. NCBI lineage: Eukaryota > Viridiplantae > Streptophyta > Magnoliopsida > Poales > Poaceae > Triticum > Triticum aestivum. The sequence continues at coordinate 478,963,189 of NC_057795.1, forward strand.
GCAACCCGTATAGAAGTGCTTCATATTTGGCTTCGTTATTGGAGGAATCAAAATGAATTTGGAGAACATAGTTAAGTTTGTCTCCACGGGGGGATACCAATACTACCCCGGTGCCTAAACCATTCAACATCTTGGAGCCATCGAAGAACATAGTCCAATGCTCCGAGTGGACTTGAGTCGGCAATTGTTGCTCAATCCACTCGGCAAGGAAATCCGCGGTTGCTTGGGACTTGATAGCTTTCTTTGCCTCAAACATGATATCCAATGGAAGGAGTTCAATCGCCCATTTTGCTACTCGACCAGTTGCATCTCTGTTATTCAGAATCTCAGACAGTGGTGCGTCGTTGATGACTGTAATGGAGTGATTAGAGAAATAATGTGCAACTTTCTTCATGGTCATGTATATTCTATAGACAAGCTTCTGATAATGTGGATAACGTTGCTTGGATGGAGTCAAAACTTCAGAGAGATAATAAACCGGGCACTGAACCTTGTAAGCTTTTCCTTCCTCTACTCGCTCGACCGTGAGTACTGTACTGACAACTTGTCCAGTGGCTGCAATATAAAGCAGTAAAGGCTCTTTGCTGATTGGCGCATCGAGCACCGGCTGGGTATAGAGCAGGGTTTTGAGTTCTGCAAACGCTGCATCAGCTTCTTCAGTCCACTCGAACTTCTCAGATTTCTTCATCCGTCGGTAAAGAGGCAAGGCCTTTTGACCGAGACGAGAAATGAATCGACTCAAAGCGGCCAAACAACTAGTCAACTTCTGAACGTCATGCACTCGCGCAGGGTGTTTCATTCGGAGGATGGTATCAACTTTTTCTGGATTGGCGTCGATCCCTCGTTCGGAAACGAGAAAACCGAGTAACTTTCCTCCTGGAACTCTGAACGTGCACTTCGACGGATTAAGCTTGATATCGTACCTTCGTAGGTTGGCAAAGGTTTCTGCGAGTTCAGTCAGTAGGTCGGAACCTCTGCGACACTTGACCACAATGTCATCCATGTATGCTTCCACATTCCGACTGATTTGAGTGAGCAGGCACTTCTGAATGTGGCTCCGGCATTTTTGAGACCGAATGGCATGGTGACATAGCAAAAGCACCCGAATGGGGTGATGAAGGCTGTTTTTATTTTATTGGGACCATACAATCGGATCTGATGATACCCGGATTATGCATCTAAGAAAGACAAGTGCTCACACCCCACAGTCAAGTCAACAATCTGATCGATGCGGGGGAGAGGGACGTGATCTATCGGACAGGCCCAATTGGTATGCTTGAAATCAATGCACATACGAAGTGAGTCATCCTTCTTGGGGACCATGACAACATTAGCGAGCCACTCGGAGTGGTAGATTTCATGTATGAACTCTGCCGCTAGCAGCCGAGCTACTTCCTCGCCAATCGCTTTCCTCTTCTACACGGCGGACCGCCAAATGTGCTCTTTGACGGGTTTAACTTCAGGGTTGACACGCAGACGATGCTCAGCCAGTCCCCTGGGTACACCCGGCATGTCAGAAGGTTTCCATGCAAAGATGTCCCAGTTCTCACGGAGGAACTGGATGAGCGCTTCTTCCTATTTGCTGTCGAGTGTCGTTGATATATGAGTCGGAGCGGCGTTGGGATCAGTCAGGTGGATATGAATCGGCTTCGTTTCACCCGACGACTAAAACGCAGAATCTGTGGCCGGCTTCTTGGCACAGAGCAAATCACTCGGATCTGCGTTCTTCTGATACTCTTGAAGTTCAACCGCTGCCATCTATGCATCAGCAATTTTGGAACCTTTCTGGAAGCATTCCTCTGCTTTCTGCCGATTGCTAGTAACGGTGATCACGCTTTTGGGGCCAGGCATCTTTAGCTTTAGGTACACATAACATGGTCGAGCCATAAAACGTGTGTAGGCAGGCCTACCCAGAATGGCATGATAAGCACTCTGGCAATCCACGACTTCAAATGTTAGCTTTTCTTTATGGTAATGCTTGGAATCACCGAAAACCACGTCGAGAGTGATCTGTCTGAGTGATTTGGCTTTCTTTCCAGGGATAACTCCATGGAAACTCATATTGCTCTCGCTAAGTTTGGACATCAGAATGCCCATCCCCTTCAAAGTTTCAGCATAGAGGATATTCAGACCACTACCACCATCCATCAGCACTTTAGCCAGTCAAGTGCATCCAACCACTGGGTCGACCACTAGCGCTTGCCTCCCGGGGGGGGGGGGGCTACACGAGCAGGATGGTCAGACAGGTCGAATGTGATGGCTGTCTGAGACCACTTCAGGTATGTGGTCGTTGTCGCCGGAGCGACCATGTTCACTTCTCTATTGATAACTTTCAGCCGACTCTTGCTCTCAACATCAGCAAAAATCACGAGGGCGGAATTGACTTTGGGATAACCATCGTCTTCCTCTTCATCCACGTCTTTGTCCGACTCCTTCTCCTTCTTGCCGGGCTGCTTCTCTCGGAACTACTGGATCAGGAGTCGGCATTTTCGAGTGGTATGCTTGGGGTAAATCAGGTTGCCTTCTTCATCTTTCATTGTGTGGATGTGGCAAGGAAAATCCAACACGTCATTCCCTGCTTGATCCTTCACCTTCTTAGGGGGCCAGGGCCCTTTAGGTTTTTCCTTGAATTTTCCTTGAGCTACTGCTGCAATTTCACCGGGCGCCGCCGGCTCGGCCTTACGCTTCTGCTTCCGATTGGAATTACCTCCACCGGCCTCTTGGCCGACTGGCTTACTCTTCCCGCTACAGAGTCGATCCTCCTCTTCTCCGTTAGCGTATCGGGTGGCTATCTCCATCATCCGAGTCAGAGTCATATCACCAGTTCGACCAAACTTCAGGACGAACTCTCGGTATTTGACGCCTTCCTTGAAGGCACACACATCTTGATGCTCTGATACATTTTCAACGGTGTGATGCAAAGTGGTCCACCTCTGGATGAAATCTCTCAAAGTCTCACTCGGCCTTTGTACGCAATGTTGCAACTTGGTCAGACCTCCTGGTCGCTTGCAAGTACCCTTGAAAGTTCTGACAAACACTCGGGCCAGCTCTTCCCAACTGTAAATGCTTCCCGGAGCTAACTAAGTCAAGCATGCTCGGGCCGACCCTTCCAACATCAGAGGAAGTTGCTTCATTGCTACTTCATCGTTTCCACCACCAATCTGCACAGCCACTCGGTAATCCTCAAGCCAAGTTTCAGGCTTGGATTCTCCAGTGAATTTACTGACCCCGGTCGCAATCTGAAGTTGGGAGGGATCACTGCCGCCCTGATGGCTCTGCTGAAACACTCTAGACCGGAAACATGCACTCTGCTGCCACTTGGACGATCTATGCCAGGGTCTTCTCTATGCGCTCTGTTCCGGTCGACTAGGCCTTGAACGAAGATGGACCTCGCATCAAAGCTTGGCTCTCTTGGGTCGACCGGTGCCCTGCGCTTTCCACTGTGACGACGTTTGTTATCGTTCTGCCGAGGCACCTACGACACACTCTTCGGAGGAGCTGTGGGCACTCGACAGCGATTATCGCGGTCGAGCGGATGATCATACTGCCCACGTCCCTCATGCCTCGGAGGCAATCTTGGGCTATGGGCCGACTGAACCGTATCCGCCACCACGGATCTGCTATGAATCCTATTCCACGACTAAGAAACTGCGGTGTTCTGCTCTCCTACTGCCCGGTGAAAGGCCCGGATCTGCATCAACCCTCTACCAGCTTTTGACTGGGAGGGTTGGATCGACTCTGCTATTCGGTCCACAGCTGTGAGGTTCTGAATCGGAGTACGGTATACCATAGGCGGAGGCGGGAAAAGATGTCGTCGTCTGGACTCAGGGACCCGCTCCCGAGCCTGCTTGTCGAGAGCGCGCTGCAGGTTTTCCAGTTGAGTGTGCTCAGCCAAATTGGCCAGGCGCGCCTCCTCCAAGGCTTAAGCCGCGGGGTTTCTCCAACGATGGGTGTGTGGAGTGCGTCCATGCTGTGGCGACGAAGTTCTTCCCTCTACTGCGAATAAAGGGGGCTCGGGATGGTATTCCTCATGGACGCGCGACGGATCACCGCCGCCATCTTTTCCGCCCTCAAGACGGAAGCCAGGCAAACCACGGGGTCCGTCGACCATCAGGACCTCTGCCGCAGGGTCGCTGCTATTGCACTCGGACGCGGTCTCCGCAGAGCCAGTCGACAGATTGAACAGGCCATGGAGAGTTTTGTCAGGCTCGATCACCACAACTTGATGGGTGGCCGAACGCCGAGCCACCACGTGCTTCACCCACCGTTGAAGGCGCGATTGACTGGATTGCTTGCGGCGATGAACAGGGGGGAGTGAATACACCGTCGGAGCCGACTGATACTGGGTCGACGGCTGCCGGAGGAGGATGCCGCGAATGCACACGCGAAAGTGCGTCGCCCCTCAGACAGGGAGCGCCTCAACATCCAGGGGAGCTTCTTGTAGCCACGCGGAGTTGTCAGCGACGAAAACGAGCGCGCCGAGATGGATCTCGTGGCCCTCAGCCAATCCGCCGCCGGAAACCATGATGATGATGATCAGAAAAACTTGCAACTTCAGCAACGAGTCGCTAAGACACCTGCCCCACGGAGGGCGCCAACTGTCGTGGTCCTAAGACTGAAATTAGAGAGGGCGTAGGTATGGAGAGGCAAGATCTCAGCTATGGTGAAGGTGTATGCACGAGTTTTATGAGTTCAGGCCCTTCTCGGAGGAAGTAACAGCCCTACGTCTCGGTGCCTGGAGGCGGTCGATTGGATTATGTGTGTGATGTTTACAAAGGGTGCGAACCCTTGTGCCATAGGAGGGGTGTCGGTGTCAAAACCGGCGGATCTCGGGTAGGGGGTCCCAAACTGCGCGTCTAGGCGGATGGTAACAGGAGACAAGGGACACGATGTTTTACCCAGGTTCGGGCCCTCTTGATGGAGGTAAAACCCTACGTCCTGCTTGATTGATATTGATATTGTGGATGTTTACAAGAGTGGATCTACCATGAGATCAAGGAGGCTAAACCCTAGAAGCTAGCCTATGGTATGATTGTAATGGTTGTTGTTGTATCTCTATCGACTAGCCTGGCCTCGGTTTATATAATGCACCAGAGGCCTAGGATAACAAGAGTCCTAGCCGAATACGCCGGTGGGGGAGGGGTCCTTGTCTTGATCGCCAAGTCTTGTGGAATCTTCCTTGTATGCGGCAACTGTCCGGACTGGCCCATGAGTATACGGCCATGGGGATCCTCGGCCCAATCCAACTGATCGGGTGACGACGTGGTGAGTACCCCCTAGTCCCGGACACCGTCAGTAGCCCCCTGAACCGGTCTTCAAGTTGGGGACGCTCCTCGATTCTTTCGAACTGTTCTTCATCTTCGGTCGTCGGTCTTGAAAACTGGTTCAACAAATCTTCTCATCTTCGATCTTGAGGATCGTTGAAATGCATTCGACGAGTTTATACGTCGGGTATCCGAGGAGCCCCTTTGAGTTTCCGGCCTTTATCAATGCCTTGTTATTTTTATGCCACACCTCGGGTTTGAAGTTGTTCCCGGGCGGCAACGTCCTCTTGCGTCCGAGCTCCAACGCCGGACTGCATTCGAGGTATCTTTTGTAGCCGAGCACCAATGCCGGACTGCTTCCCAGCTCTAACGTCGGACTATGTATTCGAGCTCCAATGCCGGACGGTATCCGAGCTCCAACGCTAGACTATGTATCCGAGCTCCAACGCCGGACTATGTATCTGAGCTCCAACGCCGGACTGTATCCGAGGTGTCGTAAATCACCTTAGTTCAAAGAACTTTGAAGGAGTTTAGCCGAGCTTAATGCCGGAAGTGCCCTCTATGGAGCCAGCCACTAGCGCCCGAGCTTTACGCCGGACTGCTTCTGAGGTGGTGCACCACCCCGAATGTGGGCCGATTTTTGTCAATATTTTTGATTGGTGCCAGTAGCCCTCAAGGTGGGTATCGGTCTAAAACCCGAGATGCACATGAAGGATGACATAAGACCGCTGATCCCCGTAGCCGTTGAGACTCAGGTTGATTTGCAAAATTGGTCTGAGGATCAAGTCCTAGCTCGGCAGAATACTTTGGGACACAAAAAGCTGCCTGCTCAGTCCTTGAGACTCAGGTTGGGTGCGGCCGACCAACCTGAGGATCAAAATCTCCTCGGAAACTGTATTGCACTTAAAATTTTCTGCGTAGAACATGCAATGCAGTAGCCCCCGGGACACTGGTCGGGTGGCAACACCAGATCAGGGGATTGATGTGCCCCTTTAATATTTGTAAATAATAAGCCCGAAGCCCAGTAGCCCCCGAGCCTTAATGCGGGCATGGGAGGCCGAATTGAGGATCGATATCCATACTAAAATCACAAATTATGTGTAATGACTCTATGTATCCAAGTACTTTATGTCATTAATGCTCGGATCCGCATTGTACAAAAATTTGTTGACCGACCATCGGCTTCCACCTCCTCAGCCAATAGCCGAGGAGAGTTTGTCCTACTTTATAAAGCCTTTATGAGGGCAAAGATTTACAACAAACAAGGCAATCTGGCCATACGGTTTTATAAACAAAGGTATGCAGAGAGACATGTTATATTACTGTTTAACAGAAGAAATGTATTCCAGAGAAAATAGTCCCGCTATCGGTTCCTTTCTTTGGGTTGTCATGCTAAGCATGATCATGAAACCTCTGCTCCAATGTAAGAGCAAAATATCGAGGATTTAGTTTGGGAGGCCAGTTAATAGCCCTCGATAGTGTTCGGCGACAGTCGAGGTCAAGCCGGAAACACTTTGGCCATTGAATGGCCCGTCATTTAATATAGTCATCGGATCGCTGACCAGTTTACACCTATTGTGATAGTCAGTTTTCGGCTTTCTCCACTGAGGTGCTTGACCATGCGAGCTGGAAGCACAATCGCAGTGGTTCTCCCTTTGCACACCTAGCCGAACAAAGCGGAACGTAGGAGGCAAGCGCGGGAGCCGGGCAACCCAACTATTGACCAAAGACACAATTCGAAACTGATGCATATATAGCAACATCCGAGAATGTTTTTGCCGAATCTCAAAAGGTGTCCCGCGTTTCACTGCGAGACTTGTGCTGAAAACACACAAATAGTTTAAAAAGTGCCATGGGCTCGAAAAGCCAAAAAACTTATTCAAAAGATTAATGTCCGAACTAGATCAAGTGTTCGGTGCCAATCTGAAAATTGGACTTTAGAAAAAAAGGTGCTTCTGTCGTGCTTTAACATGACACATCCTATCTCAAAACTTCAAGCGGGTCAGCCTACGACTTCTTTGAGAGAGAAATTAGGCTCCCCGGCTAGTGACCGCACACTTGTGTCGAAGGAGTGATAAATAATAATAAAAACTTTGCAACGACTAAGAAGAAAAACACTTATCATAAAACGGCTCATATAAATTTAAGAGCCCCCAAGTGACTTGGGTAAAAGTTGATAATGTAAGGTGACATGTAGAATGCCTTCTAGCCGGATTGTAGATCGTTTGTCGTAGCGGACCTTTTCGCTTCAACCTCTGGACCCAATAGTCCGGAGTGTGTACGAATACCCTCGCGGTTATAAAAATCGGGGCATGCCTGGAGGCCAGGCGTAGGGGTCATTAGTGCTTTATCAGACAAGTGCCCAACTAGTTATGTTATATTACATGGTTAGTAAGAAACATCTTCCAGGGAGAGTAGTTTCGTTAGGGGTTCCTTTCCCTGGGAGGCATGCCCTAAAGTGCATGTCCGGACTGTGAAAAGAGCAGAAAAACATCTGGGGGCAGGTAAATAAATGGGTAAGAAATCATCTTTTAGTTCACCGACCGAGTATTCCCTTAAGAACGCTAGCTTTCGGCTTCACCCAGTCTGAGGTACACATCCGGCTGACCCGGCAGTAACAATCGCAGAGGTGCTCCCTTTACCACCTAGCCGAACAATCGGGAACGTAGGGGTAAGCACAGGAGCCAGGCAACCCAGCTTGGCCAAAACTTAAGTCATATCGATGCATATAATGGTGAATAAAAGGTACATGCGGAAGTGTGACACAAGTGTTGGGCATAAAGCCTGAATTAATAAGCTTCTGTTAAAGAAGCCCCCAGGTATAATGAGCGCGGGTAGCGCGTCAAGTGTGTGCGAACAAAGTTTCGACGAGGAAGATTTTTACAAGCAACTTTTTTCCGAGAAAGTATAATGCTTGGTCGAACCGAACACAAGTTGGAAATTTTAAAACTTTGAGCATGAAGCAACTTAGGTAGTTAATGTGTTCGGTATTGACGATGCGGTCCGAGCTTGATGCGGGACAAGGTTCCATCCCCCAAGCCGGTCCCGAGGTGGCGGAGCAAAGAGCTCGACACTGTGAAGTGGTGACATAGCATGGTCAATGCAGGATGGCAGATTGATGCCGAAGTCCCTGGCATGGGGTAGTGAAGTGTTGACGAAGCCCCCTGTCCAGCCGAGGTGACGTCAAAGGATATAGTCCGGCTGGATCATTTTCCTGTGCACAAAAAATAGTGCAGACCGGGGATAATAGTAATAATAGGAATAAAAAAAATGTTGCATAATAAATAATTTATGCAAAGTGAGTAGTAAAAGAAATATGGCCTGGCGCCGGAGTTGATGTCGATGTAGGTCGTCGGCATAATGCAATAAAGGCGTAGCAAAGCCTGGATTCCCAGGTCGGTCCGAGTTCCGGATGCGGCGTTCACCGGACTATGTACAGAAACTGATCGAACCATCATGCGACCGTCGATAATGCGACCACTATTTGATAGACCTGTGTACATATGATGGACTAACCAGAGTAATAATTCCTTGGGAAAAATTAACCCAAACAAGCAAAAAGAAACACTAGGATTAATAGCACCTGGTTTATTTGTTGTAGCAATCCGAAGGAAGGTGATTCCCAAAATTGGGACTCGATCCGTGCACCCATTGCCTGGTCGGCTAGTGACGCCGAAGTGTCCGGAGTAGGTTGATGAAGAGATGGCGAAGCCCCCGATCCAGCCGAGATGTAGAAGTAGGTCGGCGTGCTGGACACTAGCTTGAAGAAGCAATAGTGCGGCCCTGCCGATGCAGGTCGTGATGTGGTCGATGCCGGCTTGATGAAGCGACCGTGCGGCGATGCCGGTATGCCCGCTCCATGTAATCCGTGGGGCGGCGATGTTGGTGATGATTAATCCTTCGCGATGCCGGACTCTTGTTCGGCTTGCCAAGATGATGATCCGAAGAAGTTGAGCTTGGCTCAACAAAGTGACGACGTGTCTAGCGCAGGTCGGCAGCCGTGGAGCAATATTGCCGGACTGGTTTGACACCAGCATGATGTTGAAGATCATGTTCAAAAGATCTTAAAGTTAGTGGGATGTGTTCGGGAACAAAACACAATACCCCATACAAAACTTCCTTCAAAAAGGATGTCCGAAATCCCATTCATAAAAAAGACGAACTCGGGTCGGATTCGTTTTCGCGCAGAAAACAGATCCGAGAAGTGATGCACTAATCGGAAGTTTGCCGGAGTTTGGACGGTCGGATCGAGCTGAATATTTGGCAGGTGGTAGATAAGGGAATTCCACAGCAAATCAACAGTTGGATCCTCCAAAGGACATCCGAGCTAGACGCTGGATACCACGCCCTTAACTCGTCTGGATTCTCGTCCAGATTCAACAGGGCTCAGGTATATCGGGGATTGCCGGAGATTCCTCCATCGGAACTCGACGAAATTTTTGCAGGGTTGTTGTAGACTTAATTACGCATAATTCCACCGAAGTAATCATTTAGGCGACACTCGAGGAGGCGGTGGCGGCAGATACAAGTTTGTTGTCCAGAAAAACAGCACGGTCGCCTGAGGGCAATTTTGATGTTGAGCTCCTGAGCTCCATGGATGACTCCTCCATGATCTTGATAGAGATCGGAGTTGGTGTTGATGAAGGCCTTCATCCGAACATGACGATCGGAGGTAGGGCGCAGTCCTCGGTCAGGCCAAGGTGACCAGTCGAGCTGGTGACGAAGAAGCCGACGTCGCAGTTGATCTGCAGGCGAGCCATCGATCCTTTTGCCGATCACACATCGGAACTCTCAATGAAAGCACCAATGTCGGTGTCAAAACCGGCGGATCTCGGGTAGGGGGTCCCAAACTATGCGTCTAGGCGGATGGTAACAGGAGACAAGGGACACGATGTTTTACCCAGGTTCGGGCCCTTTTGATGGAGGTAAAACCCTACGTCCTGCTTGATTGATATTGGTATTGTGGATGTTTACAAGAGTGGATCTACCACGAGATCAAGGAGGCTAAACCCTAGAAGCTAGCCTATGGTATGATTGTAATGGTTGTTGTTGTATCTCTATCGACTAGCCTGGCCTCGGTTTATATAATGCACCAGAGGCCTAGGATAACAAGAGTCCTAGCCGAATACGCCGGTGGGGGAGGGGTCCTTGTCTTGATCGCCAAGTCTTGTGGAATCTTCCTTGTATGCGGCAACTGTCCGGACTGGCCCATGAGTATACGGCCATGGGGATCCTCGGCCCAATCCAACTGATCGGGAGACGACGTGGTGAGTACCCCCTAGTCCCGGACACCATCAAGGGGGGTGGCTTATATAGAGTACGCCAGGACCCCAGCTCGCCTCCGTTACAAGGGAATTAATGTACATAAAGTAGGGGCATTACTGGTAACGCTAGCCTTAAGTGTTGTTAATGACCATAAAGACTATGGATTGAACGCCTGCCTGTTGTAATGCTGAGTGACTCCTGGTCTTCGGTAGGTCGAGTGATTCTCTGGACGGTTGAGTGACAGTAGGGAGGAGGACATCCGAGTGATTTGACTATCAAGTGGATTGCACTCGACATCCTTGACTAGGGGTCCCTTGCTGTCTCTTGGACTCCTTATCTTCTAGGGCAGAGACCTTGGGTAAGGCATGTAGGCCTAGCCTATGACCCTACCCCAGGTCTGTATCCTCATCAGGGTGTAACTTGATAAAGTCACCAAGTGACACCAAGTTATTCCTCTGGTGCAAAGCTGTGTTCTGTTTGATGCGTTCCAGCAAACGGTTGGTCTCCCGTTTGTTCCTCTCAGCCTCCAGCATGACCTCGGCCAGAGAAGGAGGACGAGGCAGGTTCGCATCTCTAGCTCCACTGCCTTCAGCCTGCTCCGGAGGAGCACAGTTGTTGCGGGTGTTGACCATCCTAGGAAAACAAGACAATGGTTTAGTCCAGAATGATAAGATTCTGACATAGAAATGCAGAATGTAAGGGATAATTCGGAATGCAAGACGATCATCCGTATGACATGGTAAATACAGAAACTTCTACATTTATTCAATTGTCATACACACCATACAAGGTTTAGTACAAGACCAAACTGAGTACAACTGCGGTGAAAGGAAGATTACATCTCATCTGAGGCATCCCAAGCTCCTATACATTATTTTTCTACACCTCTAGAATGTGGTACACACTAAGTCATATCCCACGAGTCACGTAGGACGGTGGATGATATAACTGTTACAATACTAGTGGTGCTACCATCAGCTCAGACATCTCTGTAGTAATCTACATAGAGATTACCCCCATGTCTTGGAAGCTGGACGTGATCATCTGGAAACAGTCAATCCTGTGGAGCCTGCGGTCCATAGGGACACGGATGTGGCCTGGGTCCAACAAACAACGGCAGACGAGGTCCACGGGGAGGAGTGATGCCCCCTACATCACGCCAATCCATACGATCTGGCAGACTAGACCGCACGGGGTACAGATCCCGCATATCCATATACCCAGTTTGCACAACAGGTGCAAACCGGGTCCAAGTGGCCCAGTGATCAGACCGGGAATTGAACAACTCCAATCGCAAGGCACGATTTCCTCGGTCCTTATCCTCAAGCATCGATGCGGTAGTGCGGAGTAGCGAGTCCTCATGAGAAGAGTCGGTGTAAATAGTTGTGAAGTAACCTTCTGCCCTAGGGAGTGACGCTGGCATATAGCGGAAATCAGTGTTCCGAAGCAAGGCAGTTCTAGCCCGCATAATAGTCATCATCGAATAAGTAGTGTCCTGCACGGACATCTCGATGGTAACCCCAAGTCCATATGAGCAATGGAGGGGTTCAGTGGATCCAGGATAGGAAGGGAATATCCTGACGGTGCAGAGATATTGGCTTTGATTGAAATCTCTATACTGCTCCTCAATGGTGTACTCGGGATACCATCGGTAACCAACCTCGATCATTATACGAACCAACATGGCAGTGTGGCCAGGTACATCGAGGCACCGAGTCAGACGAACAACTTGATTCTGGGTGCGGGAGGCCATTTGAAATATGATGTAATGCAAAGGCATTAGAATTTCTAGCAGAAATTGGACAGCATAACTTCTGTAAATGCTCAAAAAAGATTTTGAGACAATTTGCAAAGGATTGCATAGACACTCAACAACATCATATCAAGATTCTGGGTCCATCTTAGCAACATAATGGGGTAGTAGAACTGAGCTAGGATTGTATCCATCAATCCTATAAGGTACTACTCATTAGTAACACGTGAACCTGATAGAGAGAAGAGATCCTAGTCCTTAACTGTCGGTGTTCTGGGAAAGGGGGTACCCGGACTTGCCTGCCTGCGGCCTGCAGCGTGGTTCAAGGAGTGGCCTAGTATGGCCCATCTTCGTCAACGCAAGCTCAAGACCCTCGCGAGTGGCCAAGCCTTGCAGGGCAGACGACAGGAAGCTTCCTCAGGCGTAGCCTCATTAGGTTGGCTCACGAGGAGGTGGAGAGATCAAGGCGGGGTACCTCACGAGGTGCCCATGATGCAAGCCATGATGACCAGAGCCAGGCGGGCGCCGGCCTGCGCAGTGTCCTTGTTTCCCCTTTGGTGCAAAGGGGGCAAGCTCAGGCAAAGGTTACCATTCCGGTGAAACAAGACCAAGACCAGAAGACCGGCAGGATGGAGGTCACCATGGAGCCTAGGAAGGCGTCATTGTCAGAGTGTTTGGCAGGCTAGCACCAACTTTAGTCAAGATAAGTGTACTAGATGTTCCCCTTCAAAATGGCCAATTGTTGGCGCCCTTCCCGCTCAATATTTGGGAAGAGGACCAGGGCCTTGCCCTATAAATAGGACTAGCCACTCTCAAGGCAGGGAGATCGAGCAGTCGAACCTTACCCAGAACCACCAACACAAGAACATCCCTCGTGAGGCTGTTCTTCCCTTGTATTGTTCATCATCATCAGCCCCAGAGGGAATCCACCACACCACAAACTAGAGTAGGGTATTACACCACAATGGTGGCCCGAACTAGTATAAACCTTGTGTCCCTTGCGTTGTTCTTTGTGTAGCCTAGATCCTTTGCGAGACGACGAGACATGAGCCGGTAGGGGGAGTGATCTCCGTGCGCACCCTAGAGTTCGAACCTTAAGGGTCTGCTGGAACCCGTAATCCGACATTTGGCGCGCTAGGTAGGGGTGCGCCGGAATCTTTCTTCCACCGCCTTGCGTTCCGTCGCATCATCATCATCATGTCTGGCGACCCAACAGGCAACCCCGACCCCTGGGCGGCCTGGCCTGCCCGCACCGAGCCGCCCGCCCAGAACGACCTCAGCCTTGTGCCCTAGGCAGCTCGCGGTCCGCTGGGCGCTACGGGCCGCAGGCGACATGGCCAGGCGTCACCAGCTCTCACGCCACGGTAGGTGCCACTAGTAGCAAGGGCCTCAAGCCACGCCGCAACCACAGTGTCGTACACCCGACGGGAGCACGCGAACTCAAGGGCCGCGCTCACGGTGGCCCGAGAACTACTATGATGCAGGCTGCTGGAGGGTGGCCATGACGTGCTACCGGAGCGGGTGGCAGAGCTCCTGGGCTCCGCTGCCTCGGGGGCTCACCCCTTCCGCGCCCAGCTGCCACCCCAGGTCCAGGGCGGACCGCACGGAGGCCCCATACGCGCCCGCGCCGCTCCGAGCGGATCCCAAGGCCTCCCCAGCGCTAGCCTGGCCGTCAGCACTGGGCGACCAGTAGTGCCGGCTCCGCCTCCAATCAACGAAGGGGCATTCACTGCATCCCATGTATCCGGAGTGCCGCCGCGCCACCACCCCCAAGGAAGCACTTCGAGCAGGACTGCATGGCACGTGGAGCACTACGATGAGGCATTCGGGGCGGCAGCCCCGGAAGCTTATGTGCCCCACATGGTAGATCAAGGGCGCGCGCTGGAAGAAGACCATGGCTCGTTCCTTGGCCCAGGCTGGGGGGGAAGAGACGCCGGAAGCTGAGATCTTTTGGGAACCCTAAGAGAGCCTTGACGACCGTGCTGGTGGCAGCGATTATCGGGTACCGCTAATTCCTCAAGAGCAAGCTTACGCTAACCATGGGTCACAGGAGGTACAGGTCGCCTCGGCAGATGGCTGCCCCAATCCGGCAGTTTCCTACCCCTCAGGAGGAGGGCACTGGGGGCTACCAGAGAGGGGCCGAGATCCTGCCTCACCACCGCGGCGCTCGGAGCAAGGCGTCCTCAGGAGGTAGGCCCTCTGCTGGGGGGGCGCCCGTCGTCGGGGGAACCGCTGGCGACCGCTCTATCCCATTGGTGGCGTCCTCGGTCTCTGGCCGCTGTTGATGGCAATAGAGTGTGGCGCAAGGCGGGGCCCTCGTCTGGCGATATGAAGCAAGGCCGGTGTCTATGTCAAAACCGGCGGATCTCGGGTAGGGGGTCTTGATCTGTACATCTTAGGCTGCTGGTAACAGGAAGCAAGGGACACAATGTTTACCCAGGTTCGGGCCCTCTCGATGGAGGTAAAACCCTACTTCCTGCTTGATTAATATTGGAGATATGTGTATTACAAGAGTAGATCTACCACGAGATCGTAGAGGCTAAACCCTAAGATCTAGCCTATGATGGTATGATTGTAATTGTGATGGGCCTTCTAAGGACCATCCTCTCCGGTTTATATAGACACTGGAGAGCTAGGGTTTACATGGAGTTGGTTACAAGGAAGGAAACGTAATATCCAGATCGCCAAGCTTGTCTTCCACGCAAAGGAGAGTCCCATCCGGACACGAGCCGAAGTCTTGAGTCTTGTATCTTGACGCTTCTATAGTCCGGACGACGAATATAGTCCGGTTGTCCGGATACCCCCTTATCTAGGACTCCCTCAGTAGCCCCTGAACTAGGCTTCAATGACGATGAGTCTGGCGCGCAATCTTGTCTTCGGCATTGCAAGGCGGGTTCCTCCTCCGAATAGTCCAAGGTTATTATCGAACACGTAGGCCGTGTCCGGATCTGCAAAATGATCTTCACATACCACCATAGAGAGAATGATACTTTAGCTGACAATTTTTAGACGACGTGATATGCCATTACAACCAGGTCATTATTCGAACCATTTTTTCACAACCAGCCACATCGCACATTGCGAGGCGGCTTCCTTAACACGTCTTGTCAAAGCAGAGATCATGTCCCCTTATCACGGGATTCTCATCAATACGGGTATGGGTAATCCCCCCGTGCCATCAATCGTGGCTCTTGGGAAGTTAGCGATTCTCAACAGGCTAGTGGGGAGGTGCACCGCTTTCGTCACCTCTATAAAGGGATAAGAGTTCCTCATTTTTACCCGCGCCTTCTTCCTCCATCGCATACTCTTGCCCCCTCGAGCTCCAGCACCCTAGTCCAGGTCTTCTCCGCACAGCTAGTCATGTCCGGAGCAGGAGGCAAGTGGGTGGCTTCCACCACGACAAAGAAGAAGATCGCGAATCTCCGGGCGACCGGATACTTGGCCGCAGATATAGAGCACCGGCTACCCGACGAGGGGCAGGTCATTCCAACTCCAGGACCCCACGAGAGGGTCGTGTTCCTTGCCCACTTCGTCCGTGGACTAGGGTTTCCACTCCACCCCTTCGTCCGCGGGCTCATGTTCTACTACAGGCTAGACTTCCATGATCTAGCCCCGAACTTCGTCCTCAGCATTAAGCCTCATTTTGGCTTGTGGCTCCAAACCTTCTGCGTGAAGCCGAAGATAGTGAGCGTCCAGCAAGCGGAGTGCGGAGGAGCCATGGTGGGCAAAATGCCTAATGTCACCTGCCCTGATGGCTCCTTTGCGGAAACCATGAAGGGGTGGCAATCGGGGTGGTTCTACATCACCGAGCCACGCGACGCCAACTGGGCGGCGGCCCCCGAGTTCTGATCTGGAACCCCAATGCGGCTCACCTCCTGGGAACAGAAGGGCCTGTTATGGGGCGAATCTACAGAGTTGACCGGATTCATCAACTGCACAAGGGCACGAAGGACAAGAACATCAAGCTTGTCAACGTGATCCAAGTCATGCTCATTCGCCAGATTCTGCCGTGCCAAAGGCGGGCATTCAATCTGTGGGAGTTCATCCCGACCGAACACCAGACGCTCCAGAGGCTCTACGGCATGAAGCACAAGAACGCGTAAAAGGCGTTGTTCAAGGCCTCCGAAGTACCTCCTCTCATAACCAAGGACTGTGGGCTCCATGCCGCACGGCACCCTACCTAGGTGAGTTCTCAGGCCGCCACCGGGTCCGGTTCTTCCCAATGTATTCATGGAGAATTCCTAAGCGATTGTGTATATTTGTTTAGGAGTATGTGGAGACAGCGGAGCGGATTGACCGTCCGGCTCCGTTGCCAGAAAGCCCAGCCAATGATCTTCTGACGAAGATGCTGGTCCCGGCGTCCTATAAGGGGCCGGAGAAGAAGGCCGATAAGAAGGCCCCGGGGACCCGAAAGGGTCTCCAAAGTAAGGTTGCGCAAGCCTCGTCCGAAGACGACAAGGCGCACTCCTCCCCTGAAGGGTAAGAAGAAGAAGGAGAGGCCGCCCCGTCCGGAAAGGATGGGGGGCCTGAGACGGCGGACCAGGGGGTCAGGAGAGGCCCCCGACGTAAGGCCGTCATACCCTTGTCGTCCGATGACGACGAGGCTGATTCCTCCCGCGGAGGCGGGAAGGAACAGGGAGAAACTCCACCTCCCCGTACTGGGGGAGGGAAGAAGAGGAAGGCCGCCCCAATGGGAGAGACTAGGACGTCCAAGAAGTGAAAGGTGTCCCTTACGAACTACTCTGCCACCGCTGCCGATAGCGAGGAAGGGTGGCTGCCCAGGAAGAAGCCCCTAGTGCGATCATAAGTATCCGCACTCAATCGTAATTTCGCTTGATAGTTTTGTTTATAATGCCGAACTTGTATGCAGTCCGGCCAGGGCCCATCCCAAAGTATCGTCTTCGGACGGGTCCTTGAGTGAGGTAGCAATGAACTCACTCCTGACGGCCACGTCTCCTCGGCCTGCGGATGACATAGAGGTGTTGTCCCGAAGGCTCCTGACGATGGCGGAGGTGGCCCTGGAGGCGCCTCATGGCAGCGTCAAAGAGGTCGGACTCACGGGGTTCAAGGTCCCCGCGGATCGTGTTGATGAGAGCCACCGTAAGCCGGGCTCTCAACCGAACACTGTTCCGGAGCCTTCAGTGGTTCCGGACTTAGGCGGGCAGCCCCTCGTTATGGAAGGAGGGCCGTCTGTATAAAGGACTTCCATTGCACCCGAGGCGCCGGATTGTCTGCCGGAAGCGCTTCAAGGCGCTTCCCTAGATGAAGAGCACCGTACTCTTATGAGTGCGGTGGTTCACAAGGTCTCGTCCGTCAAGAGCGGACTAATCGAAGCCTGCACCAGCCTCCTAATAGGCTTTGAGGTAAGCAGTAATAATGTGTGAAGTTACCACCTGATAGGCAGTAGCCCCTGATACTCTGTTTGGTGTTTGGAAAGAATAACCAAACGGAGGGTCAATTATAATCCGCAGGAGTCTAACAATAAGTTTGAATGTAAATAAACAGGTGGTGCTGCTGGCCGCTGCTGCTCGCACGGCCGAAATCGCCGACCTAACGCAGGACTTAGAGCGGGCATAGGGAGAGCTCGGCCTCACGAGGAGGCAGCTCGAAGAGAGCAAAGGTGAATGATTCCCCTCTCTCATATAATGAATAGTAAATAAAATTTGATTGTGCTAACAATGAAATGTCGTGGTATGGTAACAGAGGACACCACCGAAGTGGCGTCTCTCAAGAAGGCGTTGTCCGAGGCCGAACACAAAGCGGCCTTGGAACTCAAGGAGTGCAAAAAGCAAGAGGCCCGAGTGGGCGAGGTACAAGAAGAGCTCTAGGAGCTCGGCAAGAAGCTCAAGTCTGCGGAGCATGAGCTTAAAGCAAAAGAGGCCGAGCTTGCGAAGGCCCTTACAAATATAAAAGACGCCAAGGCCGAAGCCGAGAGGGCACAACAGGAGATCCAAGAGGCCAAAAAAGATAGCGTCGGGTAAGAATTTTTTTATGAAAAGCAAACATGTGGAGGAGGCGTTTCTTTTACTTACCCGAGTTCGGAGCTCTCCAGGGGCACTCGCAGATCTGCCACGCAACGTATCAGATGCCGCGGAGTTCTACTGTGCCCAGGAGGGGAGCTCAACTGAGAAGCTGTTCTGGTCCCAGTATGCTGGGGCGAACATTCAACGCCTTTGAGTGACCATCTGAAGCAGTTGATCGAACTCCACAAGGCGGCCGAAGTGGCTATGAAGGACCTCATAGTACGGACATGGCCTGGTGAGCTTCTGCCCACCAGCTACTTCAGCCTGATCAAGTGGATGGTGGATGCCTGTCCGCGACTGGAAGTTATCAAGCGATCCGTTTGCATTGAGGGTGCCCGCCGGGCCCTTGCCCGTGCAAAGGTGCATTGGGGCAAGCTGGATGCGGAAAAGCTGGTGAAGGACGGTCTGCCGGAGGGCAAGCCGAATTGTGTCCCCGAGAAGTATTATGATGGCGTGATGAAGGGTGCTTGCCTCGTGGGTGATGAATGTACTAAAGACATAATTTTTGAATGAATTCACCTCTGTCATGTTTGTAATGTAAAGATGAAGTTACTTGCGCTATGTAGCACTTTTGTTATTTAAAATATTACCTTCTATGCGACTGTTTATCAAATTCTGAAAGTAGGCCAGTCGTCGGCTTCCGCCCCCGTGTAACTAGTACTGGGGTGTTCGTGGAAAACCCGGACACTCTTTATCCATATGTTTGGTCCCTTAAGGAGGTGTCCAGTGCAGCGAACAAGGCAATCAGACTATACGGCTTTATAACCTTCACTTAGCCATAGAAGTCTATAATTTTAAATTTCGGCGAAGCCCCTAGAATCCGGAAGGCCAAATAGGGGCACTATACACGCCTATATCGGACAAAGCCGAATTATCGCCTAAAGCGGAAAAATCTTTAAGGATTTTAAGACCTCTCGAACGGCGACCAGCTCTCCCCACATCATGCCGGACAGTTTTGTGCTTTCTCTACTGAGGTGCTCGTCCGGAAAAACCAGGGCACAATCACAGTAGTTCTCCCTGCGCTACCTTAGCCTAATTAACGGAATGTAAGGCACCAAAACAAGGGAGCCGGGCTATCCCAACTGTAACCTAAGACATGATTCGGAGCTGATGCATATAATGCTATAAATTCGGGGTGCCGCACTGTTGAAAGTGTTCGGACTTGACTTGCCGTATTGTGGGGCGCCATAAGAAGCCCATGGCAAACTAAGCGTACCAAAGTGTACGGATGCAAAATCAAATAGACATTTGTAAAAAATGGTCAAATGAAAATAATAAGCCGACGTTGTATATTGTCTCCCGTTGATAAATAATACGCTTAAGCGTATGTTTACAATGAATGCATTAAGCGGAGAAAAATTGGATTATTTGACATATCCTATCCAGGGGCAGGCTACGTACACATAGCTAAAGCAGGAACAACGATCGTAAATAGATTCCACCTAGGTGTTTCCTGTTGTGCCCAAAGCCTGTTACGTCCTGGGTTTCCTCTCCTATCGTAACCCTCGTCTGGAGAAGCTACACTAAAGCGATGTCTTTAAAGATAAAAGAAAGGGTTACGAAGCAATACCATATTGTTGACTGAGCCACTCTAGGCCTCTACCTGTGCCCATGGTATTTTGAGTGCGTAATTGTGTACGCGTGGCACGAATGCTGCTTGGGTGGGACTTGAGCGGAGGCCGTACTGCTAGTCATGCTCTTGACGTGCCTGCTGATCCTATTGCGGGGTGTTCCGCCCTCGCTTGACGGAGATTCAGGTTGTCGTCGCTGGATTGGTGGTTTGCCGTAGGAGGCCGCATTGTAGTTCGGCCGCAAGGGGCGTAGTGTGCTCTTCTGTATGAAGAGAGCGGTCCATATTTCCGCTGATTGTTATGACCCCGCGCGGGCCTGGCATCTTGAGCTTGAGGTATGCATAGTGTGGTACCGGACTGAATCTCGCGAATGCGGTTCGTCCGAGCAGTGTGTGGTAACCACTGCGGAAAGGGACGATATCGAAGATTAGCTCTTCGTTTTGGAAGTTATTCGGAGATCCGAAGACCACTTCCAATGTTATAGAGCCCGTACAGCGGGCCTCTACTCCAGGAATGACACCCTTAAAGGTGGTTTTGGTGGCCTTAATCCTTGAAGGATCGATTCCCATTTTGTGCACTATGTCCTGATAAAGCAGGTTCAGGCTGGTGCCTCCGTCTATAAAGACTCTTGTGAGGTGAAATCCGTCTATAACTGGGTCTAAAACCAATGCGGCTGAGCCGCCGTGACGAATGCTAGTAGGATGATACCTACTATCAAAGGTGATCGGACAAGCTGACCATGGGTTGAATTTGGGGACGACTGGCTCCATCGCGTATACGTCCTGTAGTGGTCGTTTTTACACGAGGGGCTCCCCCTCCCAAAATGCTCTTACAACTTTCAGGGCCAGGCCCGAACTCTCTCTGCAGAGGGTAAAAAGCAGGAATAACGCGCGATCAATCGGATAAATCCCTCAATGCATCTTCAGGGGCACCTCCGGAGTCATCACTGGCCTCGCTGGCCTCGCCATCGCCCGCTACGTCACCGCCATCAGCATCCGGATCATTCACCACACCGCCCTCATCGGCAGCCACGACCACGCCGTCATCATCAGTGGTGAAGGCCCTGACGAGGGTGTCCACGTTGTCTTCCACCCAGTGCGCCAGATCGCCCCGGATGGCCACGAGTACCGGTGCGATGGCAGCGTCGAAGTCAAAGAGGGGGTCCCTGTCTTGGAGATAACTAAAGACGCGAGAAAAAGCATGTCCAAGCAGGGCACGGATCCTCTCCTCCACAAGCCTGTCGGCCGTGCCCGAGCAAAGGTACAATAGGGCAGCCCCTTGCTGAAGGCTGCGTGGAGAGGGATCTCCAGTCAGAATCATAAGGACCTTCCTCAGCACTTCGGGCGCCAGACCTTCCTTTTGGAGCCTCATGGGGTATTCACGCCCCCCAAAGGCCCACATCCGGTGGGAATGACGCTGGAGAGGCGTGATGCGGCGCTGTAGGAACTCCTTCACCACCTTGGGCGCCATCACGTCGAGCGCCCTCAAGTTCCCGAAGCGACGCCAGACAAAGGCGAGCCGGGGGCTCGTGAGCATCTCATGGCCCCAACCCCGAGTTGGGGACAGCGGGCATGGTTGGCTCCGAGAGCAGGGGGCTGGGCACTCCGACATCGACGTACAATCACCGCTCCCGGAACCCAGCCACAGGAGGAGGAAGGCTAAAATCGTCCCCTAACACAGCCGTCTCCGGCGCTGCAAGGAAACCCATGCACCCCGAGCATTGTGTAGGGTCGCTAAGGCGCAAAGAGAAGAAATGGAGCAACAGGGCAACTGAAGGAGGAATGCCCACCATCGCCTCGCAAACGAAGGCAAAAACGGCAAGGAGAGTAATGGATTCGGGACCCAAGTGCATCATGTGGATCTGATAATGGGAAAGTACAACATTTAAGAAATCGGAAAAGGGGGGAACCCGACCCGCCCATAGGGCATCGGCGAAGAATCGGACCTCACTGACTACTCTGTTGAAGGAGGAGTGAGATGCAGGCCAGACCGTCGTCCTCCCACACTCATTGAAGATGGTGGCGATAGCAGAGCTGACCTTGCCCAAGGCCTCTAGATTGAGTATGATCGACCGGTCGATGGCAGGAGCCGCCGACGGTGATGAGCGACGAGAAGGCGCGGGCTTCTTCCCCCTCTCCTTCTTCGTTGGCGCCATAGTGATGGGAAGAATTTGAGATTGGATTGGAAGCAAAGGTTGGAGCTCAAGGGGGAGGAAGAGGAGGAGACGCGTGAACGGTGAATAGAGGGACGACTGTGTGTAACCACGGGTCCGCCTAGCCGGGTGCAAAATAAGTAGCATGGGGAAACAGGGACGCCCACGTCCAATCAACTGCCACACGTCGCCCAAGGCTACAGGCTGTTGGGGCCCGCGGCTCTTCGCACTTGCCCCTTCGCTTCTCTGCTAAGCCAAGTCCGGGCGTGCCTTGGGCCCGGGGGCTACTGTCGGCGTTCTGGGAACGGGGGTACCCAGACTTGTCTGCCTGTGGCCTGCGGCATGGTTCAAGGAGTGTCCCAGTACGGCCCATCTTCGTCAATGCAAGCTCAAGACCCTCGCGAGGGGCCAAGCCTCACGGGGCGGACGACAGGAAGCTTCCTCAGGCGCAGCCTCGCCAGCTTGGCTCGTGAGGAGGCGGAGAGATCAAGGCGGGGTACCTCAGGAGGTGCCCATGACGCAACCCATGACGACCAGAGCCAGGCGCGCTCCAGGCGGGCACCGGCATGCACAGTGTCCTTGTTTCCCCTTTGGTGCAAAGGGGGCAAGCTCAGGCCAAGGCATCAGGAAAAGGTTACCATTCCGGTGCAACAAGACCATGACCAGCAGAGCGGCAGGATGGAGGTCATCTTGGAGCCCAGGAAGGCGTCATCATCAGAGTCTTTGGCAGGCGAGGACCAACTTTATTCAAGATAAGTGTACTAGATGTTCCCCTTCAAAATGGCCAATTGTTAGTGCCCTTCCCGCTCAATATTTGGGAAGAGGACCATGGTCTTGCCCTATAAATGGGACTAGCCACTCTCAAGGCATGGAGATCGAGCAGTTGAACCTTACCCAGAACCACCAACACAAGAACATCCCTCGCGAGGCTTTTCTTCCCTTGTATTGTTCATCATCAGCCCCAGAGGCAATCCACCACACCACAAACTAGAGTAAGGTATTACACCACAATGGTGGCCCGAACTAGTATAAACTGTCAGGACCCCGACTCAATGCCACATCGATCTAGCATGTAACACCTCATATCACTTTGCGGCCTCACGCGCGGTATTCCCACGGGTGTCGCCTTACCTTAGCCCGGGACCGTTTGCGCCTTTTGGCACACGTATATGACAGTGTCGCTAGCATCCATATGATAAGGAGCCCGGGCTGACATGGCTAGTCGTAAACCCAAAGTGGCACAGACTTACAGGGACAGGCATCCATGACCCAGCATCGAACGTGTCGGTCATCAGCGAGTGAATCCATGCTGTAGCACTGGGCTAGCAGGACTCCGGTGAACCGGGCTGTAGCAGGCTAACAGGACTCCGGTATTCATCGTGTGACATTTCCCCGAAGGGACAGACACAGGAACGAAGAAGGACACATGCCGGCCAGCCTAAGTGTTCCGGAGCAGTAGCAAGCTACCATGGCTCGGTGGAAACACTAGGAGACATTTCCCGGTAAGAGAGGCTACTAAAGATAACCAACTAGATAGTCAGATCCCACACATACCAAGCATTTCAATAGCATACACACAATACGCTCGATATGTGCAAACACAACATGGCATCACAACATGACTCTACGACTCAAGTATTTATCCAATAGGCTCCGAGGAGCGAGATATTACAAACATGAGTCTCATGACCCAACATTCAGAGAATACAAATAAAAGCACAAGCGGAAGCTATCATGTCTGAGTACAGACATCTATAAATGAAAAAGGCTGAGAAGCCTGACTATCTACCAGATCCTGCCGAGGCACAAGATCGTAGCTGAGGTAACAAGCTAAACGTCGAAGTCCAAGCGGAACTACTAGTGAGACTGAAGTCTCTCTGCAAAAACATAAAATAGGCAAACGTGAGTACAAATGTACCCAGCAAGACTTACATCAGAACTAACTACATATGGATCATTATCAACAAAGGGGTGGTGGGGTTTAACTGCAGCAAGCCAGCTTTGACTCGGTGGCTATCCTAAACTACGACTGCAAGCGACTCTTTTGAGGTGGCGCACACGAGTCCACATATTCACCATATCAATACACCACTATGGATCCGCTCCCGTCTCCCTACGAGAACGCCATCCATAGCACTCACGCTTATCTTGCGTATTTTAGAGTATCCACTTTCACTTGTCTATGAACTGATATAAGCAACCCAGAAGTCCTTTTCCACGGACACGGCTATTCGAATAGATCATATTAACCCTGCAGGGGTGTACTTCTTCACACACGCTCTCACCACTTACCGCCGTTTACACGACATGTACTCGGCAACCTTCAAGCGGAAGCCCAACGTGGGTGTCGGCCACGGCCTACCTAAACACTCAAGTCTCTAGTCCAGGTTTATCGCCTATTCGGGTTCCATCCATGAGGAGATCCGGCCGGAGTTTCGCTCACAGCCCCAAACGATGTGAACAGGGTTCCGTGACACCAAACGGGCGCCCGGTTTACCCGGCCACGTGCCTACCGCATCATAGCCCACCCCTACGGTCAGTGCTGCGCACGGCCTCCAGCATACTACAAACACCAGAAACTACTTGCAACTCCTGGACAGAGGACAAGGGTGATCAAGAAGCCGAGAGGGTCCATTGGTTTCGGGCCCAATGCGTGGTAGTAGCTGAATCATGGATCACAAACACAGAACTCAGTTCCTGAGGACGGCTGCAATGAGACAACCCACCATGTACTCCTACATGGCCTCTCACCGCTACCTTTACCAAATCGTGTTCACACGCTTAGCTCACACATCGTAGGACATGTTCACACACCTCTGATTCATCCCGGATGAATCAGACCTGACTCGACTCTAAGCAGTAGCAGGCATGACAAACAAGCATGAATGAGTAGGCACAACAGGGCTCAAACAACTCCTACTCATGCTAGTGGGTTTCATCTATTTACTGTGGCAATGACAGGTCATGCAAAGGATAAAGGGGTTCAGCTACCGCAGCAAGTAACAGATGAATTGATGTTGTCCTAATGCAGTAAAAGAGAGCAGGAGCGAGAGAGTGGGATTTTATCGGAATGAACAAGGGGGTTTTGCTTGCCTGGCACTTCTGAAGATAACATTGAGTCTTCATCAGTGTCAACGATCACAACGTCGGAACCTCGTCTACCGGGAGGGGACAAATACCGGCAACACAGAAGGGAACACAATCAATGCAATGCACAATATGATGCATGATCATGACATGGCAAAATGAATGTGTTTTGGGCTAATGCAACTAGCAACAGATTAAATGAAGTTGGTTTGAATACAAGATTCAAATTCAAACTCCATATGTGATTGTTCAAATGCCATTTAATTGATTTGTGCTAAACAGCAGCTATAAGTTGTTCTAACATGCATGAAAATGGTACAGATGGATTCCTTGAATTTTTCTGATAATTTTTCATATATAAATTATTTAATTTGGAGCTACGGTTGAATTTCTATGATTTTTAGAAGTTTTTACAATTTTCTGGAATTTCCTGAATAAGATAAATCCAGAAATGAATTATGGCGTCAGCACCACGTCACGGTGACGTCAGCAGGGCCAACTGGGCTGGCTCGGGTCAAACCTGACGTGTGGGGACCACACGTCAGTGACACAGGACCTAATCCCGGTCAAACCCAGCGCTGACTGGGGTTTGACCAGGGGTGGGGCCCACAGTCAGTGGCCTAGGGGGTTGGTTAGTGCATCATTAGTGGCTAATGACAGTGCCACGTCACTGGCCACCGGAGTTCGGCCGGCGGCGACCCGAAACGCGGCGGAAGTTCACCGGGCGGCGGCTGGACGCGCGAAGGCCACCAGAAGGTAGCCCGTACACGGCCGCACCTAGCTGGTTGCATGAGGGGCCGCGGGGTGGCTGGAGACGACGGCGGCGAGCACTTCCGCGGTGGCCGGAGTTCGGGCGCGAACGGTGGCGAAGCTACGGCGCACTAGAGGAGAAAACGAGGAGGGCTACGTGCTCCTGGGGGTTCACCGAGCACGGTGACGTGCTCAGGCGCGGGCTGCGGTGGCCCTGGCCACGGCGGCGCCATGGCCGGCGGCGATGGGGTTTCGGTCTTGGTGGATAACCTAGCTACGGCGCGCGAACGACGAAACAGAGAGGGGGAAATGGACGGAGAGCTCACGTAGACCCTGTAGAGGTGGACGGCGAGCTTGAGGGAGGCCGGACGGGGACGAATTTGACGGCGGCGATCCGCGGTGGCCGAGGAGGGGAACGGCGAAGCTGGCCCCATCCAGGGCTTCCGGCGCCTTCCGTCTTGGTGAGGAGGAAGAGAGAGGACCAGCGGAGCTTTGGGAGGCGTCGGGGAGGCGAGGCGGTGGTTGTGGCCGCGGCGAACGGCGTCGGTGGCGACGGGTCCGTTCGGGCGAGTGAGGGAGAGAGGAAGCAGAGGAGGGGGGAGAGTTCGGGAGAGTGAGGGAGTTCCAGGGGGGTGGTGTGGCACGCATGGAGGCGTCCGGGGTGTCGAGGTGGAGCGGCAAGCAGGAGGTGGCCGGGGCGTGCGCCGGCGTGCGTCGGCCACACGCCTGTGCCTACTGGCGCGAGGAGGAAGGCAACAGGGGGGGGGAATGGAGATGGGCTGGGCCATGCTGCTGGGCCAGGTGGGCTACCAGGTGAGCGCCAGGTAGTCCTTCTCTCTCTTTCTATTTCTGTTTTTATTTATCTATTTTGTTCTGTGTTGTTTTAGTTTAGTAATATACTAAACCATTTTATAAAATCCTGAAAATAGTTATGTGGCTAGAACTAAAATATACCAAACCACATAAAATGTTCCAGTAATTATTGGACATATATTATTTATATATCAAATATATATCCAATGCAAATAGCTATTTATTTAATTCAAAGGCCCAAAATAATTAACTCTGAGATACCAAAAATATTGTTTTGAGTTTTACCTCTTTGCAATATTTTCAGAGACTAAGAGGAACATTTTCTTGGACTTCTTTGAGGAGATTTTAATGTTGATCATTTTTAGAAGGTTTCTGAGGCTTTGAAAATTCCTCAATTCAAATTTCATTTGAATTAAAACATGATGCTCACATGAGGTCTAGCCTAGGGCATAACAGGACCAGGGATGTGACATAAACCTTGTGTCCCTTGCGTTGTTCTTCGTGTAGCCTAGATCCTTTGCGAGACGACGAGACGTGAGCCGGTAGGGGGAGTGATCTCTGTGCACACCCTAGAGTTTGAACCTTAAGGGTCTGCCGGAACCCGTAATCCGACATTAACCCCCGGTGGAAGAATGGACTGACTGAGATCAGAATGCCATGAGGTAAAGGAGTAGAAAGAGCCTAACGTTCCATCCCACAATCAATTCCCCTACATATGACTAAAGCATTTCTAGACTGAACATCGACCAGTTTGGCTTGGAGAACCTATAGGCAGTCCGGCTCTGATGCCAACACTGTCAGGACCCCGACTCAATGCCACATCGATCTAGCATGTAACACCTCATATCACTTTGCGGCCTCATGCACGGTATTCCCACGGGTGTCGCCTTACCTTGCTCGAGACCGTTTCCTCCTTTTGGCACACATATATGATAGTGTTGCTTGCATCCATATGACAAGGAGCCCAGGCTGACATGGCTAGTCGTGAACCCAAACTGGCGCTAACTTACAGGGACAGGCATACATGACCCAGTAACGAACGGGTCGGTCATCAGCGAGTGAATCCGGGCTGTAGCACTGGGCTAGCAGGACTCCGGTAAACCGGGCTATAGCAGGCTAACAAGACTCCGGTAGTCATTGCGTGACATTTCGCCGTAGGGACAGACACAGGAATGAAGAAGGACAATGCCGGCCAGCCTAAGTGTTCCGGAGTAGTAGAAAGCTACCATGGCTCAGTGGAAGAACTAGGAGATCTTTCCCGGTAAGAGAGGCTACCAAGGATAAACAACTAGATAGTCAGATCCCACACATACCAAGCATTTCAATCATACACACAATATGCTCGATATCTGCAAATACAACATGGCATCACAACATGACTCTACAACTCAAGTACTTTATTTAAAGGCTCAGAGAGACATACATATAATACACACAAGTACGGGTCACATGACCGAGCATTCAAGTCATACAAACATACAAGTCAACAACGGAAGTAACATGTCTGAGTACAGACAACTAGAAAATAAAAGAGGCTTGAGAAAGCCTGACTATACTACACAGTCCATCGTGAGCTTAGGATCACCACCTGGGCTTCAGCCTACTAGTCGACATCGATGTCTATGAAGAACCCATCAGAAGGGGTTGCAATGTCTTCTGTAAAACGTAAATTGACCAAACATGAGTACAAAGGTACTCAGCAAGACTTACATCAGATCCTACATGCATGCACATTATCAAGAAGGGAGGTGGGGTTATTGCAGCAAGCTAGCTTTGACCCTTGGCTAAGCTATCTTACGAGACTCCAACTTGAAATTGTTTTGCGCACACAAGTCCACTACACACCACTTCAATACACTACCGAGGATCCACCTCCGCCATCCTACGAAAGAGCCATCCTCGGCACTCACGCTTATCTTGAGGCTTTTAGTGGTATCCATTTACTTGTCTATGAACTGTATAGGCAACCAAGTAGTCCTTTACCACGGACGCGGCTATTTGAATAGATGATGTTAACCCTGCAGGGGTGTACTTCTTCAGACATGTTTCCACCACTTAGTGTCTGCACACGTCATGTGCTCGGCAGACTTCAAGCGAAAGCCGACGTGGGTGTAGACCACGACCTACCTAAACACCTAAGTCTCTAGTCTAGGTTTATCGCCTATTCAGGTTCCATCCACAGGGAGTCCGGCTGAGGTTTCCACATAAGGCCCCGGACGATGTGTACAGGGTTCCGAGACACCTAACGGGTTCCCGGCATACCCGGCCACGTACCTACCGCATCACAGCCCACCCCGAGGGTCAGCGCTACCCACGGCCTCCAGTAAACTACAAACACCAGAAACTACTTGCAACTCCTGGACAGAGGACTAGGGTGGATAAGAAGTCGAGCGAGTCAATTAAGGATCCCAATGTATGGTAGTAGCTAATCTTAAATCACACATACAGATCTCAGTGCTTAAGGACGGTTCCAATGAAACAACCCACCATGTACTCCTACATGGCCTCTCATCGATACCTTTACCAAATCGTGTTCAACACATCACTCTCATTACTGACATGATCATTTCACTCTAGCCCATCACCCAGATGAACCAGACCTGACACGACTCTAAGCATAGCAGGCATAGCAAGGTAGGAAACACATACACATGGCTCAATCAACTCCTACACATGCTAGTGGGTTTCATCTAGTTACTGTGGCAATGAAAGGTCATGCAGAGGAAATGGGTTCAACTACCATAGCACACAGCAGTTTGAATCACATTGTCTTAATGCAGTAAAAGAGAGCAGAGGTGAAAACATGGGATTGTATCGATATGATCAAGTGGTTGGTTGCTTGCCTTGCGGGTCCGTGGACTGGTATTGCTCCTCGTTGGGATAGTCGCGATACTCTTCGGGGGAAGAACCTCCCGCAGAGAGCACTGATACACAATCATCACCAAACAATGTGCAACAATATGATGCATGCATGAGACATGGCGAAATGTGTGTATTGGGCTAATGCAACTAAGACCAGATGGGTTTGAGCCATTTTGAATCAAAGATTCAAGTTCCAAGCTCATATATGGCCCTTAATAGTGCTTTATCATGTTCTGCACTAAACAGCAGGTTAACATGCTTAAACATGCATGAAACTAGTACATATGGATAGATTGGATTTTTTTGATCATTTTTCATATATAAAACTTTGCATTTGGAGCTATAGATTAATTTCTATGAATTTTTGAAGTTTGTAGTATTTTCTAGAATTTCCTGTACAAGAATAATTCCAGTAATTTGAGTTATTGTGTCAGCATTGCGTCAGGGTGACGTCAGCGGTCAACGGGGATGGTCCAGGTCAAACCTGACCAATGGGTCCCGCGTGTCAGTGTCATTAGACTAACTAATTTTAGTTAGCACTAATCCTAGGTTAATTAGCACGGCTGGGCCCCACCTGTGATTGACCTAGGGTGTCAACCGGGTCCACCCGGGGTCAAACTGGGTCAGCAGGGTCAAACCCACTGGCGTTTAGCCACCGACGAGCCAAACGCGGCGGTGCAGTGCGGGATTCATGCTTCGGCGACCAAAACGACGATGGAGCACATCTACGTGGCGCGGGGAGTGAGCCGCGTCAAGTGGTGGCAGTGGGTGGAGCTGGGGTGGCCGGAAACAGCGCCGGCGACGACCTTGGTGGTTGCCGGAGTTCGGGCGAGCTCGGGCTCGTCGCTAGGATGCACAGTGAGGTGCGGGAAGTGGTGTTGTGGCCTCCTGGGGGTGCGGTAAGGCTAACGAGTGGGGTGGCATGGTCGTTGTGTGGGCGGAGTCACGTCGGTGACGAGCTCGATGGCGGCGCATGCGGGTGAGCTTCATGCAGTCGCTACGGTGCTCGAGAGCGAAAACGGAGAGGATGGGGGGTAGCTAGGCTCATGGTGGTCATGGAGGAGCAGACGACGAGGTCGGGATGGAGCTGCTGCAGCGGTGACGGCCAAAGGGATCTCCGGTGACGCGCGGTGAAGACGGGGTCGGTGGAGGCGGTGCAGAGCGTGCGAGCGCTTGGAGCTCGGCTAGCTCGACGGAGCGGACGACGGCGGGGCTCGTGGACATGGTGGAGCAGCGCGAGGACGACGGTGGGCGCGGTTACGGCGTCGGTGCAGCGACAACTGCGTCGGCCATGGCGGGAGAGGGCGAGAGAGAGGACGGGGGGAGAATGGGGTGCCCAGGGGCTCGGGGCGGCACCGAGGAGGCCCTTCGAGGCGTCGCGCTGGCGCGGGAGACGCAGGTAGGCAGGAAGGTGGCATGGCACGCTCGGCAGCATCGCGGTGTCCCTCCTCTGCCTACTGGCAGAGGTGGGTGATGACTGGCACGTGCCAGGTGGGCCGGCCCAGCCAGGTAAGTGGCCTATAGCCTTTCTCTCTCTCTCTCTCTCTCTCTCTCTCTTTTCTAAATTGTTTTCTGTTTTTCTAATTTTCTGCAACCGTTGAGCTTTATTAAAAATACTAAAACGTTTACATAAATCCTGAAAATAATTGTGGGCTCTGTTGGGATTATTCCTAACATCCCTCACTTAAATCCAGAATTATTTGGGCATTTGAATTATTTTATAGCATTTAAATGCCCAAAAGTAAATAGGTAATGATTTAATCCAGTGACTTATGTGTCCTAGAAAAGTGTGAACCAATTTTGGCAGAGGTTGTGGACCAAGACAAAAATGATGGACATTTTAGAAGGGCATTTCAGGTTCATTGAAAATATTTTTAGTAAAAGCCTAGTTGGTTTCAGAGGGGGCTGGGGGTTCTGTCATCCCCATTTCCAGTTTCTGATGAAAGGTAAACATGATGCAACACTCTAATGCATGAACTAGCTAGGGTGTGACATCTACACCAACAGGTCCCGGTCCCCAGGCAGGCTGCAGCCGTCGCTGGTATGCCAGGTCGCGATGCTGTGGTCAAGGCCAGGAGGTGAGCGGCCCAAGGTCCAATAAGAGCCCTCGAGTCGCGATACTCGGGAGGTCCCCTTTAGCGCGCAAGCAGCCGCCGAGAGGTGAGAAAGGAAGCCACCGTCACCGTCACAGGGCCGCATCAAGTGAAGATTTCGCGTTGTAGCGATTAGCTATTCCAGGTGTGAAACTTATCTTGGTAGTGTGGAGTCGTCTCCTTGTGTTGTGCCAGACTTGAGCTTCGGCAGCCACGGTGTAGCTAGGTTGGGCCCGTGCGAGCCTTACCTTTCTTCCCCGCACTCTCCTTCGTGCTCTACGTCCTCAGGTCCCGGCCCTCGAGCAAGCTCAGCCGCCACTGGTATGCCAGGTCGCGATGCCGTGGTCAAGGCCAGGGGGTGAGGGCTGGAGAGCTAGTAAGAGCTCCTGAGTGGTGATGCTTAGGTGTGACGCCCGGGTAATCAAGCTACAGTAATCCCCGCTAATGATGCCATGCCACCTCGGTTACTGTGGTTAAACTCGCGTTAGTTCGGAACCTAGTTCGAATTTCAAATTCAAAATCGAGCAAACAATAAAAGTTTTCAAATATTAAAATTTAAATGTTCGGAGTGAACCAAATAATACATAAGTAATTATGGTGGAGGAACCACACTTTTATAAAAGGAATAAATACTCTAAAATGTTTTGAATAGTAGCAAAAACAATTAGTTGAATTCCTTTTACAATAAATAAAATATTAAACTATTTTATTTAGTTACCCAAATTAATGTGGCAGTAGTATGTATAAGCAATACCAATTTAGGAACCATTGGTGTAATTTTCAAAACTAAAATAAAAGAAAACTACACATAAAACAAAAAAGAAAAGTAAAAAGAAAAGGCAAAGTAAAAAAAAAGGGAGAAGGGCCAACCCCCCCCCCCCCCCCACTGGGCCGACCGGCCCAACTGGCAACTTGGCCCGCACCGTCGCCCAGCCTACATCCCCCCTCGGTCCATCCCGCAAACCCTAACCCCCCACTCTCCCCACGATCCCCCCCACTTCCCCCGATCCCATCTCCATCTCCCGATCTGGATCGGCCCCCTCCCCGACGTCATCGCCACGCTGCCGCCCGATGCCACCATCTTCGTCTTCGACGCCCCGCCACCTCGTCTCCGTCGCCGGACCACGCCTCATCGCTGCCCCGACCCCATCGCCTCGTCGCCTCGCCGACGCCGCCTGGAGCCCGGGCCGCCGCCCGAGGACCTTGCCGGACCACCTCGCCGGCCTGCCTCCTCCTCCTCGCCGGTCTGCCTCCTCCACAACGCGTCGTCTTCGTCGACCTCCTCAACCACCGCTGCCCCCGAACCCTACAGCCCTCGTGAGCTTCTCCATCTCCTTGCACTCCCTCTGCCCCGCTCAGTCACCGTGTGCCGCGCCTGGTCCGACACCCCACTGGCACCTCGCCCCGCTCCGGTTCCCCTTGCCCCACGCTCCCCCCCTCGCGTACTCTGCTGCCTGCAGCCAGCCGAGCCTCGCGTTGGCGAGCCCGCCCCGGCGAGCCTTCGGTTGCTTGCTCCGGCCACCGCCTTCGTCCCGCCGTGCCGTCCGTCCCCTACCACGTTGCTCTGCCATACTCGGCCACCCGGTCGCGCCCCATTTTCCTCGGCGCTGCTGCTCCACGCCTGCGGCCCCTTGCTCGCCGGCCGGCGCGTGCCCGACCCTGCAGTGGCCGGTGCCGCGGCCCTGGGCGTGCGCCCGTGCGATCTGGGCAGCGCACGCGCCCAGCACCCGCTTACCCTTGCGCCCGTTAGGCCCCCTGGGCATATGACATGGGGGGCCCGCCCCCAGAACGACAAAATAATAATAATAATAATAATAATAATAAATAAAAAGTGTCAAATAAATAAATAATTAATAATTAAAATAATTAAAATATTAATTAATTAATTAAGTTAATTAAACTGTAATTAGATTAACCTAAACCCTAATGAACCTAACAGTGTATGACAGGTGGGTCCCAGGGGACCCACATGACAGTTTGACCCAGGTCAACAGCCAAAGTTGACTGCTGACGTCAGCATGACATCATGCTGACGTCATAAATCCATTTTTCGAATTAATTAAATAATTAAATAAACTCCAGAAATTAATAAAATCTTTAGAAAATCATATCTTTTAATCCGTAACTCGGATTAAATTAATTTCAACATGAAAGTTGCTCAGAACGACGAGACGACCCCGGATACGCAGCCCGTTCGTCCACCACACACCTCTAACATACCAAACCCGCAACTTTCCCCCTCCGGTTCATCTGTCAGAAAACACGAAACACCGGGAATACTTTTCCGGATGTTTTCCCCCCTTCACCGGTATCACCTACTACCGCGTTAGGGCACACCGAACACCGTGTATTGCCTTGTTATATTTTGTGATGCTTTGTTTGCTCCGTATTCATTATTTCTTCCCCCTCTCCTCTCCGGTAGACTACGAGACCGACGCTGATGCCACCGAGTACGACTACGTCACCGACGACCCCTCCTTGTCTGAGCAACCAGGCAAGCCCCCCCTTTGATCACTAGATATCACCTACTCTTTTCTCTATACTGCTTGCATTAGAGTAGTGTAGCATGTTACTGCTTTCCGTTAATCCTATTCTGATGCATAGCCTGTCATTGTTGCTACAGTCATTGATACCTTACCCGCAATCCTAAATGCTTAGTATAGGATGCTAGTGTTCCATCAGTGGCCCTACACTCTTGTCCGTCTGCCATGCTATACTACTGGGCTGTGATCACTTCGGGAGGTGATCACGGGCATATACTATATACTTTACACTGTTACATTACCTGTGATACTGTTCGGAGTTGGGGGCTGAAAGGACAGGTGGCTCCATCCCGGTAGAGGTGGGCCTGGGTTCCCGACGGTCCCCGATGGTTACTTTGTGGCGGAGCGGCAGGGCAGGTTGAGACCACCTAGGAGACAGGTGGGCCTGGCCCTGTTCGGCGTTCGCGGATACTTAACACGCTTAACGAGATCTTGGTATTTGATCTGAGTCGGCTACGAGCCTATACGCACTAACCATCTATGTGGGAGTAGTTATGGGTATCCCGACGTCGTGGTATCAGCCGAAGCACTTCAGACGTCAGCGACGGAGCGGCGCGCGCCGAATTGGACTGGAACGCCACTAGGCTAGGTCTGCTTTCGGCCGCCCACGCAACGTGCAGGTGTGCTCAGGGCGATGGGCCCAGACCCCTGTGCGCTTAGGTTTAGACCGGCGTGCTGGCCTCTCTGTTTTGCCTAGGTGGGGCTGCGACGTGTTGATCTTCCGCGGCCGGGCATGACCCAGGAAAGTGTGTCCGGCCAAATGGGATCGAGCGTGTTGGGCTATGTGGTGCACCCCTGCAGGGAAGTTAATCTATTCGAATAGCCGTGATCTTCGGTAACAGGACGACTTGGAGTTGTACCTTGACCTTATGACAACTAGAACCGGATACTTAATAAAACACACCCTTCCAAGTTCCACAGACAACCCGGTGATCGCTTTTCCGCAGGGCGACGAGGAGAGGATCGCCGGGTAGGATTATGCTATGAGATGCTATTTGGAGATGCTACTTGGAGATGCTACTTGGATGACTTCAATCTACTCCCTTCTACTTGATGCAAGACGGAGGCTGCCAGAAGCGTAGTCTTCGATAGGACTAGCTATCCCCCTTTTATTCTGGCATTCTGCAGTTCAGTCCACCGATATGGCCTCCTTACACATATACCCATGCATTTGTAGTGTAGTTCCTTGCTTGCGAGTACTTTGGATGAGTACTCACGGTTGCTTTTCTCCCTCTTTTCCCCCTTTCCCTTCTACCTGGTTGTCGCAACCAGATGCTGGAGTTCAGGAGCCAGATGCCACCGTCGACGACGACCCCTACTACACCGGAGGTGCCCCTACTACGTGCAGCCTGCTGACGACGACCAGGAGTAGTTTAGGAGGATCCCAGGCAGGAGGCCTACGCTTCTTTCGATCTGTATCCCAGTTTGTGCTAGCCTTCTTAAGGCAAACTTGTTTAACTTATGTCTGTACTCAGATATTGTTGCTTCCGCTAACTCGTCTATGATCGAGCACTTGTATTCGAGCCCTCGAGGCCCCTGGCTTGTATTATGATGATTGTATGACTTATTTTATTTGTAGAGTTGTGTTGTGATATCTTCCCGTGAGTCCTTGATCTTGATCGTACACATTTGCGTGTATGATTAGTGTACGATTAAATCGGTGGCGTCACAAGTTGGTATCAGAGCCGACTGCCTGTAGGAATCCCCCTTTCCAACTCCTTGGCCGAAGTCGAGTCTAGTCGTTGAAAAACTTTTACTAACATGGCTGTGTGGCCCATGGGCCCACGTCGCCATCTGGTGGTAGTAGGATCTTTTATTCCTCGACCTATACTCTGGGACTCTGACATCTCTTCTATTCGGGTTAACTGAATCTTACCACAGGATCGAAAACTGACTCTCCTGTACACCCCCTGTTCCCAAAGTTATTCCTCCCGCGTGGACTCGTATGTAATTCATGAGCCACCTTTCGATGAGATCATCAATTCTGGCATCGGAAACAATAATTATTCCGTTGCTTGAAACCCCTTTCACCTTCTGACTAGGCATTGAACGATCGCCTGGCTGCCTGAAACTTCTTGTTGGACCTTCCAACTTTACTCTCGATGTGTTCTATTTGTTCAACTCGAGAGGTACTCATATGCTCATTCATGGGTTAATCCCAGGTTATTACCCTTATAGCATTCTGTCGTTTCCGATCTACCCCGTGACCTATTCGTAAGTACGATGGAGTTTCCGAAGAAAGGATGCCGACTTCATCTTAATGACCAGAAGCAGAAAAATGAAGACATCAATGTATTGGATCGACCTCTTCGAGAAGAGCAACTATGACCGAGAAGAATCTTTAGAATTTCGTAACCAGATCCCTTCCCCTTGTAACCGCTCCTAAATCTCGGGACGAGATTTCTCGTAGTGGAGGAGAATTGTGACGCCCGGGTAATCAAGCTACAGTAATCCCCGCTAATGATGCCATGCCACCTCGGTTACTGTGGTTAAACTCGCGTTAGTTCGGAACCTAGTTCGAATTTCAAATTCAAAATCGAGCAAACAATAAAAGTTTTCAAATATTAAAATTTAAATGTTCGGAGTGAACCAAATAATACATAAGTAATTATGGTGGAGGAACCACACTTTTATAAAAGGAATAAATACTCTAAAATGTTCTGAATAGTAGCAAAAACAATTAGTTGAATTCCTTTTACAATAAATAAAATATTAAACTATTTTATTTAGTTACCCAAATTAATGTGGCAGTAGTATGTATAAGCAATACCAATTTAGGAACCATTGGTGTAATTTTCAAAACTAAAATAAAAGAAAACTACACATAAAACAAAAAAGAAAAGTAAAAAGAAAAGGCAAAGCAAAAAAAAGGGAGAAGGGCCACCCCCCCCCCCACTGGGCCGACCGGCCCAACTGGCAACTTGGCCACGAGGCCGGCCCGCACCGTCGCCCAGCCTACATCCCCCCTCGGTCCATCCCGCAAACCCTAACCCCCCACTCTCCCCACGATCCCCCCCACTTCCCCCGATCCCATCTCCATCTCCCGATCTGGATCGGCCCCCTCCCCGTCGTCATCGCCGCTCTGCCGCCCGATGCCACCATCTTCATCTTCGACGCCCCGCCACCTCGTCTCTGTCGCCGGACCACGCCTCATCGCTGCCCCGACCCCATCGCCTCGTCGCCTCGCCGACGCCGCCTGGAGCCCGGGCCGCCGCCCGAGGACCTTGCCGGACCACCTCGCCGGCCTGCCTCCTCCTCCTCGCCGGTCTGCCTCCTCCACAACGCGTCGTCTTCGTCGACCTCCTCAACCACCGCTGCCCCCGAACCCTACAGCCCTCGTGAGCTTCTCCATCTCCTTGCACTCCCTCTGCCCCGCTCAGTCACTGCGTGCCGCGCCTGGTCCGACACCCCACTGGCGCCTCGCCCCGCTCCGGTTCCCCTTGCCCCACGCTCCCCCCCTCGCGTACTCTGCTGCCTGCAGCCAGCCGAGCCTCGCGTTGGCGAGCCCGCCCCGGCGAGCCTTCGGTTGCTTGCTCCGGCCACCGCCTTCGTCCCGCCGTGCCGTCCGTCCCCTACCACGTTGCTCTGCCATAGTCGGCCACCCGGTCGCGCCCCATTTTCCCCGGCGCTGCTGCTCCACGCCTGCGGCCCCTTGCTCGCCGGCCGGCGCGTGCCCGACCCTGCAGTGGCCGGTGCCGCGGCCCTGGGCGTGCGCCCGTGCGATCTGGGCAGCGCACGCGCCCAGCACCCGCTTACCCTTGCGCCCGTTAGGCCCCCTGGGCATATGACATGGGGGGCCCGCCCCCAGAACGACAAAAATAATAATAATAATAATAATAATAAAAAGTGTCAAATAAATAAATAATTAATAATTAAAATAATTAAAATATTAATTAATTAATTAAGTTAATTAAACTGTAATTAGATTAACCTAAACCCTAATGAACCTAACAGTGTATGACAGGTGGGTCCCAGGGGACCCACATGACAGTTTGACCCAGGTCAACGGCCAAAGTTGACTGCTGACGTCAGCATGACATCATGCTGATGTCATAAATCCATTTTTCGAATTAATTAAATAATTAAATAAACTCCAGAAATTAATAAAATCTTTAGAAAATCATATCTTTCAATCCGTAACTCGGATTAAATTAATTTCAACATGAAAGTTGCTCAGAACGACGAGACGACCCCGGATACGCAGCCCGTTCGTCCACCACACACCTCTAACATACCAAACCCGCAACTTTTCCCCTCCGGTTCATCTGTCAGAAAACACGAAACACCGGGAATACTTTTCCGGATGTTTTCCCCCCTTCACCGGTATCACCTACTACCGCGTTAGGGCACACCGAACACCGTGTATTGCCTTGTTATATTTTGTGATGCTTTGTTTGCTCTGTATTCATTATTTCTTCCCCCTCTCCTCTCCGGTAGACTACGAGACCGACGCTGATGCCACTGAGTACGACTACGTCACCGACGACCCCTCCTTGTCTGAGCAACCAGGCAAGCCCCCCCTTTGATCACTAGATATCACCTACTCTTTTCTCTATACTGCTTGCATTAGAGTAGTGTAGCATGTTACTGCTTTCCGTTAATCCTATTCTGATGCATAGCCTGTCATTGCTGCTACAGTCATTGATACCTTACCCGCAATCCTAAATGCTTAGTATAGGATGCTAGTGTTCCATCAGTGGCCCTACACTCTTGTCCGTCTGCCATGCTATACTACTGGGCTGTGATCACTTCGGGAGGTGATCACGGGCATATACTATATACTTTACACTGTTACATTACCTGTGATACTGTTCGGAGTTGGGGGCTGAAAGGACAGGTGGCTCCATCCCGGTAGAGGTGGGCCTGGGTTCCCGATGGTCCCCGACGGTTACTTTGTGGCGGAGCGGCAGGGCAGGTTGAGACCACCTAGGAGACAGGTGGGCCTGGCCCTGTTCAGCGTTCGCGGATACTTAACACGCTTAACGAGATCTTGGTATTTGATCTGAGTCGGCTACGAGCCTATACGCACTAACCATCTACGTGGGAGTAGTTATGGGTATCCCGACGTCGTGGTATCAGCCGAAGCACTTCAGACGTCAGCGACGGAGCGGCGCGCGCCGAATTGGACTGGAACGCCACTAGGCTAGGTCTGCTTTCGGCCGCCCACGCAACGTGCAGGTGTGCTCAGGGCGATGGGCCCAGACCCCTGTGCGCTTAGGTTTAGACCGGCGTGCTGGCCTCTCTGTTTTGCCTAGGTGGGGCTGCGACGTGTTGATCTTCCGCGGCCGGGCATGACCCAGGAAAGTGTGTCCGGCCAAATGGGATCGAGCGTGTTGGGCTATGTGGTGCACCCCTGCAGGGAAGTTAATCTATTCGAATAGCCGTGATCTTCGGTAACAGGACGACTTGGAGTTGTACCTTGACCTTATGACAACTAGAACCGGATACTTAATAAAACACACCCTTCCAAGTTCCACAGACAACCCGGTGATCGCTTTTCCGCAGGGCGACGAGGAGAGGATCGACGGGTAGGATTATGCTATGAGATGCTATTTGGAGATGCTACTTGGAGATGCTACTTGGATGACTTCAATCTACTCCCTTCTACTTGATGCAAGACGGAGGCTGCCAGAAGCGTAGTCTTCGATAGGACTAGCTATCCCCCTTTTATTCTGGCATTCTGCAGTTCAGTCCACCGATATGGCCTCCTTACACATATACCCATGCATTTGTAGTGTAGTTCCTTGCTTGCGAGTACTTTGGATGAGTACTCACGGTTGCTTTTCTCCCTCTTTTCCCCCTTTCCCTTCTACCTGGTTGTCGCAACCAGATGCTGGAGTTCAGGAGCCAGACGCCACCGTCGACGACGACCCCTACTACACCGGAGGTGCCCCTACTACGTGCAGCCTGCTGACGACGACCAGGAGTAGTTTAGGAGGATCCCAGGCAGGAGGCCTACGCTTCTTTCGATCTGTATCCCAGTTTGTGCTAGCCTTCTTAAGGCAAACTTGTTTAACTTATGTCTGTACTCAGATATTGTTGCTTCCGCTGACTCGTCTATGATCGAGCACTTGTATTCGAGCCCTCGAGGCCCCTGGTTTGTATTATGATGATTGTATGACTTATTTTATTTGTAGAGTTGTGTTGTGATATCTTCCCGTGAGTCCCTGATCTTGATCGTACACATTTGCGTGTATGATTAGTGTACGATTAAATCGGGGGCGTCACATTAGGAGCCCCCTGTCAGTGTAAAAACCGGCAGATCTTGGGTAGGGGGTCCCGAACTGTGCGTCTAAGGCTAATGGTAACAGGAGACTGGGGACACGATGTTTACCCAGGTTCGGGCCCTCTCGATGGAGGTAATGCCCTACTTCCTGCTTGATTGATCTTGATGATATGAGTATTACAAGTGTTGATCTACCACGAGATCAGAGAGGCTAAACCCTAGAAGCTAGCCTATGGTATGATTGTTGTTGTGTCCTACGGACTAAACCCTCTGATTTATATAGACACTCGAGGGGGCTAGGGTTACACAGGGTCGGTTTACAGAGAAGGAGATCTACATCCGAATCGCCAAGCTTGCCTTCCACGCCAAGGAGAGTCCCATTCGGACACAGGACGAAGTCTTCTATCTTGTATCTTCACAGTCCAATAGTCCGGCCAAAGTATATAGTCCGGCTGTCCGGATACCCCCTTATCCAGGACTCCCTCAGTAGCCCCTGAACCAGGCTTCAATGACAACGAGTCCGGCGCGTAGATTTTCTTCGGCATTGCGAGGCGGGTTCCATCTCCGAACACTCCAAGATAAATTCCAAATGCAAGGACCGTGTCCGGCTCTGCAAGACAAATTCCATATACCACCGTAGAGAGAATAATCCATGAATCTAATCTGCTGACAACTATTTGAAAAGCGACATCACGCCACGGTCCGGCTTTTATTCGAACCGTTTTTACAACTTGCTACCGCACACATCACGAGGCGGTTTCCTTGGCACGTCTTGTCAAAGCAGAGATCGTGTCCCCTTTACTATAGGATCCTCATCAATACGGGTATGGGTAATCCAACCGCGCCTGTTGGCATGACTCCGTGTTTTAAGGTGAGTCCAGAATGACCACGTTTGGGGACACTTGATATTCTTCCCCCCTTTATAAGGGAGCCGAGGCCTATCCCTCTATCTCCACGCTCGCGCATCTCGCACCCTGAGTTCCAACACCCAAAGCTCGAGCCTAAGCACCCCGGATCTTCGGTCATGTCCGGATCCAACCATCAAGGCTAGTGGATGGCTTCCTCTATCACAGAGGAGGATATTGCGAAGCTCAGGGGGGCCGGGTATTTGACCGCCGATGTCAAGCACTGGCTTCCTGCTCCCGAATAGGTTATCCCGACTCCCGAGCCCAATGAGAGCGTCATATTTGTCTCCCACTTCCTAGGGGCTTGGGTCTTACTCTTGACCCCTTCGTGAGGGGGCTTATGTTCTACTACGGGCTAGATTTCCACGATCTAGCTCCGGATTCCATCCTCCGCATCTCGTCGTTTATCATTGTATGTGAAGCCTTCCTCCACATCGCCCCCCACTTCGGCTAATGGCTCAAGACTTTCAATGTGAAGGCGAAGATGATTGAGGGGCGACACGCAGTGTGCGGAGGCGCCATAATAAGCAGGAACGTCGATGCCCCGTGGCCCGAAGGTTCCTTCCTGGAGGTATCTGATTTATGGCAACACAAGTGGTTCTATGTCACAGCTCCTCGAGGCTAAAAGTGGGCGGCCGCGCCCGCCTTCCGCTCGGGTCCTGCACCTCAAC
Source organism: Triticum aestivum (assembly GCF_018294505.1). Lineage (NCBI taxonomy): Eukaryota > Viridiplantae > Streptophyta > Magnoliopsida > Poales > Poaceae > Triticum > Triticum aestivum. The sequence goes on from NC_057795.1 coordinate 479,005,167, forward strand.
TAGCGTTGTGGGCCAACGTGGGACTGAACTGGGGGCCTGTTCGAACGATGTACCAATACTACAAAGCCGCATTCGGGAACTCCTCGAGGGACATTAGTCTTGTTAAAATAATCCAGGTAATGCTAGTTTGGCGGGTCCTACACTGCAAACGTCGGCCTCTTCGGATGTGAGAATTCAGTCCAGAAGGTCTGCGAACCATTCAACACTTCTTCGGCATGACGCCCGAAGGGATGTATAAGTTGTTCTTCGGACCACGAAAAAAGTGTCCGGACACCATCGAGGATGCGGGCCTGAGCTACAATCGCCTAGATACCCAAGTAAGTAACCCTATAACCGAACGCTTTGCTTATATTTGTCACAACATTGTTCTGAATACTGTCCGCAACCAGGATTGGCTTAGTAAGGCGGAGAGGATCAGGTGTCCGGCCCCGCTTCTCGAAGGCTCGCCCGGTCCGGCAATGGCCAGGATTCTTAAACGAACACTAAGTTAAGTGCCACCAGAGAAAGATGAAGGGAAGAGTAGGGAGGCCAAGGGTGGGCCTCACACATTGCACATACGATCCGGGGGAATTAAGGTCTCCACGGAGGAGGAGAATCGGGGAAGCGAATGTGAGGTTTCCTTCCCCCGCGGGAAGAAGAGGGCTGCTTTCGAAGACTTGTAAACGGGGGTGCCCAAGCAAGGGAAGAAAACTTCCCCAAAGGGCGTTCTTACTGCACCATTCCTGCTAACGGGCCGGCCCTCCAACGAGCTGTAAGTTAATAAATAAGAAGCTTTATCGCTTTTTTCTCCGAGGGTAATAACTGGGACCTACTTTTTTTGTAGTCCGGCTAGCAGCTCGTCTCAACATGGTTCGTCCTCGGGGGATCTTCTTCCGGAGATGATGGAGAGTGAAACCCCACCTACCTCTCTGCCCTGTGAGGCGGACGACCCTGAGGTATCGTCACGGAGGAGTCCAGATCCAATGGGGCCAGAAGGTAACACTTTGGCCGCCCCGAGCCCAGCGCGTTCGGCTCCTGTGGTGGACAATGAAAAGGATCCGAAAGAGTCTGATGTCCGACCGAACACACTGACGGGCCTCCTGGAGTCAGCTGCTCTCTCGGAGGATCATCGTAGACTAATGGGTACAGTCTTGGAGAAAATCTCCTCCGCCACGAGCGAGTTAAATGAAGCTTTTAAGAGCTTGCTCAAAGGCTTTGAGGTAAGCAGCGAAGTACGCCATTTTTGGTTGCGCCACATGCGATAGATTTGCTTTGTATAGATAGTATCCCCTGAGACTGTGGTTGCCAGCCGATGGCGGCAAATGGAGGATCACAATCCCCTGTAATCATCGCACTTGTGTTGGTGTGCAGGTTGCTAAGGATCCGGCAATAGACAAGAATATTGAGCTTGTGGAATTAAGGCGACAAATTGATGTAGTAGATACCGATGTCGCGCTTATAAATAAGCGGATTGACGAGCCACAGAGTATGTCCTTGTTTTCCTTATTTGTTGTAAGAGATTGTAAGGAGTTTGTAATAACAATATAATGCAATGTGGCTGCAGGCGGAGCTGCTGCCGTTGAGGCCTAAGGGCGGAGCTTGCCCTAGCCAAGGAACAAGCCCGGGTTAGCAATGCGGCTTCTCTAAAGGCAGCCAAAGAATTGAAAGCCGAACAGGCCGCTCGCCTTCGAAGAGAAGATAAGATAGCCGAGATGGTTGTGGAGCTGAGGGACGGCGCCGGCCGGTATGAGCTTCTCGAAAAGGAGAATCAGACAAAGGTGGCCGACCTGAAGAAGGCGCTGGATTCGGCTAAAGAGACGCGTTCTCAGATTAGAGACGCACGGGAGGAACTTCGACAAGCCAGAGAAATCGCAACTGGAAATCCTTATTTGTTGCGAATGAAGTTTTTAGATCCAAAGTATGGTCCATTGGACAAGCTATGGAGCGCCACAGACAACTAGGCAGACTTGGTGAAGAGTGCGGCTGATGCGACCAAGTTATTCAAGGATCATGAAGATAACAAAATGGAGAGGATGCTCTCTTCGCAATTAATTGCCCCAGTGCGCTCCTTACCCTTGAGTGAGAAGATGGCTGCTATAGCCGAGCTCCATAGGCTGTCCGGCCTTGCAATGAGGTCTATAATAGACCATCTGTGGCCGAAGGAACCGAAGCCGGACAATTACTTTGGTTTGGTGCAACAATTATTTGGCGCCAGAGCGCGAATAGATGCTGAGAAGAGGTCGGCATGCATAGAGGGTGTGCGGATGGCCCTTGCCTGTGTGAAGACATACTGGGAGGACATGGGTGCCACCAGTATTGCGACCCGGGGTCCGGCAGGAAGCCAAGACCCAGCCCAGCACTATTTTGTGCATGTCATAGAAGGTGCCCGTAAGATAGAGGCTCGGTGCTCTAAGGATGTCATGTTTGAGTGACAATTCTATTAATTGTAAACAGTTATGTGTTTAATTATAGAGGCTCTTTTTTTATACTTTTGCCTGAAAGTATTACCATGTCTCCTTGGTGGTTGTGTATGTATACATATAACGTGAAAGTTAGCAGTCGTTGCCTTTAGCCCCCACGCATATAATGCGGGGGTGTTCGAAAAAAAGAAGGCGTAAACACACTTGATCCAACGTCTTGGTCCATTAAGGAGGTGATCACACGTCGAACCAGGCAACCGGACTATATACCTATTGCACTTTTCACTTAGCCATAGGAGTTTGAAAGGTGGGGCTACTATGTAGCCCCTGGTACTTCCGCGAGCATCCGGATATGGTGCGCGTACTTGACCGGGAAACCGGCCCTTCGTTAATGCGGAACAATCCTATAGATTCCGTTGAGTCCTCGAGTGGTTGACCAGTCTCTCATTGTATCATGACAGTCAGTTTTCGGCTTTCTCTACTGATGTGCTCATCCGGAATAACTAGGGCACAATCACTTTAGTTCTCCTTTGGCCGCCTTAGCCGATAGAATGGAACGTAAGGCAGCAAACCCAGGAGCCGGGCTAACCCAACATTTGACCAAAGACATGATTCGGAGCTGATGCATATAAGGCCAAACTCATGACGCCGAACACTCCCGAAGGTATTCGGACTTTGTGGCATATATTGGGGTGAATGACGCCCTTGACCCTATAATTCCAGGTACGTGCATTAATCTGTCGTGGCAAAAATCCTATAACGCCAGTATCCCTTATAGGTGTATGAAATACCTATGGGATGTCAAACAACAAAAGACAGTAAAGAAGGTTTACACAGGGGCTTAATCTAAAGAGAAACCTGTGAACGGGGCCCTGTTGCACGTCTGCGCCTTTGTCTCCGTTGTGCCGTATCCTGAAAGGGTGTTGCACTGGTAGTGTTTGTAGGAACAAAAACTCATGAAAGGAAAAAGAGTAAGTGTGGGAAAAGTTAGTTATGCTCGATGGATGTTCGAGGTATTTGCCTATTAATAGGGCGAGCCGAATTGTGGGCTTTGTTACATGTTGTGTAGCCCCTCGTATTGTTTATGGGGACACATGTACAACACCTGGCTCAGGTTTATCCGAGCTATCATGAAAAATGGTGTACTGGACTCGTCTAACCATGTCCGTGGCCTTGACGACCGGTCATGGGTTCCGGTGGGAGAGGCCGCCTAGAGTCCGGCAGCGGGAACTACCGCATGCTACTATTTGTTTCCGCTAACCATGATGACCCCGCGTGGACCGGGCATCTTGAGTTTAAGGCAGGCGTAATTCGGTATTGCCTTAAAGAAAGTGAAGGCCGCTCTTCTAAGCAATGCATGATGATCGCTGCTGAAGGGGATGATGTTGAAGAGGAGGTTCTCGCATCTGAAGTTGTCAGGAGAACCAAATGTCACTTCTAATATGAGGGAGCCCCAGCAGTGGGCTACCACGCCTGGAATCACTCCATTGAAGGTGGTGTTATTTTGACTTATTCTGGATGGGTCTATCCCCATCTTGCGGACGGTGTCTTGATATATCAGATTAAGACTACTGCCGTCGTCCATTAGGATGCGAGTAAGATGATATCCATCAATTATTGGGTCGAGCACCAAGGCAGCCGATCCTCCATGCCGGATACTGGCCGGGTAGTCCCTGTGATCAAAAGTGATCGGGAAAATTACCCAGGGATTGAATTGGGGGGCTACAAACTCTGCGTGAGTTACGTGTACCATGTTTACCGTTTTGACTTCCGGTGGGAATTTTTTCTGGCCCCTGGTGTTCGGCTGGCGAGGCTCATCCTCGTCTTTGCTTGGTGTTTCCCTTCCCTTGTGTTCGGTGTCTAACTTGTCGGCCTGCTTGGAAACCCAACATTCTCTGTGAGTATGATTTGCAGGTTTGTCGGGAGTGCCATGGATTTGGCACAATCTGTCCATGACTTTGTTCAATCCGGATGGTTCCTCTTTATTGCCCTTAAATGGCTTCTTTCCTTGACCAGGTCGAGAGACCCTGAATCCGGCATTGACCGCCGTATTGTCCGGACTGTCGTTACTTCGATGTTTGTGCTTAGTGCACCCTGGCTTCCCATTGCCATCTCGGATTTCGGATGTGCCTGGGTCGCCGGTGCCTCTACGGGCCAACCAGCTGTCCTCGCCCGCACAAAATCGGGTCATGAGGCTTGTTAAGGCTTCCATCGTTCTCGACTTTTCTTGGCCGAGGTGTTTGGCAAGCCACTCGTCTCGGATACTGTGTTTGAAGGCCGCTAAGGCTTCAGCATCCGGACAGTCGACAATTTGATTTTTCTTAGTGATGAATCTGTTCCAAAGCTTGCGGGCCGATTCTCCGGGCTGCTGTATTATGTGAATTAAATCGTCAGCATCTGGAGGCCGGACATAGGTTCCTTGAAAGTTGTCCCTGAAAGCGTCCTCAAGTTCCTCCCAACTTCCAATTGAGTTTTCGGGGAGGCTTTTCATCCAATGACGAGCTGGTCCTTTTAACTTGAGGGGGAGGTATTTGATGGCGTGAAGGTCATCCCCACGAGCCATGTGTATGTGAATGATAAAATCTTCAATCCAGACCCCAGGGTCTGTTGTTCCGTCGTATGACTCTATATTCACGGGTTTGAATCCCTGTGGAAATTCATGATTTAGCACCTCATCAGTGAAGCACAGGGGGTGCAAAGCTCCTCTGTATATGGCTGTGTCGCGGCATGCTGTCGGCTGTTGTTGTTCCCGGTGTTGATTCCGGACTGGTATTCGATCGGTATGATCGTTGTGGTGACCATAATCCCGCGTCGGAGCACGTCCTCTGGACCCATAGGTGGATCTGGCCGCACTGGCCTTTTTGTCCAGGAGCTCTCGTAAATCGTGTGCGGTATCAGTGACGACTCTATCGCGGCCGTGGGGTGGCTGGTCCGGCTAAGTAGTCGTGTTCTTTTTTGGACGAATGGGCGCTACGGCTTCGTCGTCGAATTCGGGTAGCAGTTTGCGCTTTGGGTAGCTCTTTGTGCGGTGATCGTCGTCACATTTCCCTTCGGAGTCCAGCACCTTGTTCCATCTTCGGCTGAGCGTGTCCTGCACGGCCTTGAGCCTTTGCTTCTGCTTCTTCAGGCTCCGCACTGTGGCCAGGAGTTTTCTGCGGAGGTTATCTTGTTCCAAACGTTCTTCCGGGATGATGAACGCGTCGTCAACCGGACTGTTCTTCTTTTTTGAGGTAGTATGATGAGTTCGGCCCTCTGGATTTCTGTGATCGGGCGTCTGCTCCGGGCTGTGTTTGGTGTGACCTGGCTTATCCTGCTCCATCGTTGGGTCCCTATGGTCGTTGTTGCCTTCGGAGTCAACCGAAGTGTCATCCTGTTTTAGGTTGTTATCGTTGTTTTTACTGTGACTGGACTTGAGGCGGCGCCTGCACCGTCGTTTTTGCTTTTGTCCGGGGGATTTATCCTCCGTTGTGTCTTTTTTGTCACCATTGTCTTTCTTGGGCGTGTCCACCATATAGACGTCATGTGATGAAGTGGCAGTCCAGCGCCCCATGGATTGTGGTTCTCGATCGTCCCCTGTATCGACGTCCATACCGTCGATGCTATTGGGGTCGAAGTTAAGCATGTCTGTTATATCATCGACAGTGGCTACAAAGTGGGTGGTGGGTGGGTAGTGATTTTCTTCGTCCTCCGTATCCCCCACGGGCCGGACATAGTTCGGCCAGGAGTCTCCTGACAAAGAGAGAGACCTTAATGAATTTAGCACGTCTCCGAGGGGTGAGTGCTGAAAGATATCCGCGGCAATGAACTCCATAACCGGGGAACAGTTAGATTCGATGGGCACGAATGCGCGCGGTCCGGAAAACACTACCGGAGATGAGTCCGGGGGTCCGGAGGTATAGACTTCCTGAGAAGAGTAGTCTGTGTTCGGCTCCAACGCTGATGAGTGTGCGGCCTTCGGGGCGGGGTCCATCCACCCATCCTCGGAGGGCACGACCTGCTTTGGCACGAAGTCCGGAGCTATAGCGTGTGCGATGTTCCAAATACCGTCTGATTGCAGATCTAGGTAATGCCTGTCGTGATTGTTCGGTGCTCCTGATACGGGCCCGAATCCGTCGAAGATCAAGTCTTTGTGGATGTCGGCAGTGTAGCTTAGGTTTCCAAACCTGATCTGTTGGTCGGTGGCGTAGCTATCGATCTGCTCTAGATGGCCAAGCGAGTTGGCCCGCAGTGCGAATCCGTTGAACACGAAGAACTATCCGGGGAGAAAAGTCTCACCCAGGATGGCGTTGTTGAAGGTTGGAGAAGCTATCGAGCCTTATAGCGGCGACATAGAGGAACTCTCAACGAAAGCACCAATGTCGGTGTCAAAACCGGGGGATCTCGGGTAGGGGGTCCCGAACTGTGCATCTAAGGCTAATGGTAACAGGAGACTGGGGACACAATGTTTACCCAGGTTCGGGCCCTCTCAATGGAGGTAATACCCTACTTCCTGCTTGATTGATCTTGATGATATGAGTATTACAAGAGTTGATCTACCACGGGATCAGAGAGGCTAAACCCTAGAAGCTAGCCTATGGTTTGATTGTTGTTGTGTCCTACGGACTAAACCCTCCAGTTTATATAGACACTGGAGGCAGCTAGGGTTACACAGGGTCGGTTTACAGAGAATGAGTTCTACATCCGAATCGCCAAGCTTGCCTTCCACGCCAAGGAGAGTCCCATCCAGACACGGGACGAAGTCTTCTATCTTGTATCTTCACAGTCCAACAGTCAGGCCAAAGTATATATTCCGGCTGTCCAGATACCCCCTTATCCAGGACTCCCTCACCCCCCTTTTAACGTGCAAGCGGATCGCATAGGAAAGAGGGGGAGCTCGTGGTGCCACCCGCTGTAGTCTTCAGGAGGTTCCTGCAAATCAGCATGAGAAAGGCACGGGTTGCCATTATGATTGCCGGCCGGCCATCGGTTGCTCCGAGAGAGAGGGTGAGGGCACTGAGGGCCTGGTGAGGTGATGCGCGCGAGGCTGCCGCGGCCAGAGCTCGACCGCCCAGATTTGTCGGTGTTGCAGGGACGGACCCGTGCGCAAGTGTCGTGCCAGCATGAGCGGTTCCTGTGGTAAATGGCAATCGAACAAGCGTTAACCACAGGTGGTAACTTCAAGGCAAACCACCTTAGGTAAATGTAGGATGGATACATGCCACTGGGTCAGACCCATGTGGCTCGGGGATGATGCAGCCCGAGGGGCACCCCCATCAAGGTAAGCTAAAAACATAAAAGGGATACATGCTGCTGGGACGGACCCACGTGGCCTGGGAATAATGCAGCCCTGAGGGTGCTCCTAGCTGAAATGAACTTGGAGGATGTCACCTGGTTCCGTTGTAGAGGGGGTGTTGGAGCAGCTGAGGACGTGCGGTGAAGGGGTCGTCCCTCACGAGCCACCGGGGCCCTGAGCCTCAGGAGGCTCTGGGGTCCAGGTGGTTCCTTGAGGACTGTCTCCATCTCTGCCAGGACCGCATGGTGCCCAGCCTCCTGAGCCACTAGGATGCTCCACAGGTCACGCTGGTAGGTGGCAGCCGCATTCGGCAGGCCGGAAGGCATGCGAACGTAGCTGTGCGGCGGACCCTCACAGTGTCCCACGCACGAAGGCCAGAAGCGCTCCTGAGATGCGGCTCGATTGAGCCCTGGGATGTCGACGCAAGCGTGCAGCCCACCATCCTCACCTGGATGGGGAGCCGCGCCGGGCAGGCGGCGGTCACCGCCCATGGCCCTTGCTTCCTGAAGCTCCTGAGTGATCTTAGTGATGAACTCCTGAATGTTGGGCTCTCCTTGCCCTGTGCCCTCCTAAGGGAAACGTGCCGCGAAGCACGCCTCCAAGTGGTTCCCGAGCGCCTCCCTCGTGATGTTGGCAAGGTCTGAGGCCCTCCAGAAGAGAGCCCCTGGGCCCTACCTGAGGAGGGAGCCGGGCGCGCCTTCCTATGCGATGGAAGGAGGTTCCCCATGCACGGGCACTGATCCTGACGCGGCACCACCCGAGATGTCGACCTCCTGAGGCCCTGTGCGGAGCGGTTGCCTCTTCTTCATGGGGATGGCCTCCTGAGGGTTCTCGCCCTTGCTGCCTGAATCCTCGATTGTTGTAGCTTGGAAGGCGCGCTCGAGGGAGCACACCGCATCTCTCTCTTTGCAGGGCACCGTGATGATTTCGTCGCCTCCTGGCATCTTGAGGACGTTGTAGCTGTGGTGGGTCACTGCCATGAACTTGGCCAGGGCTGGATACCCAAGGATGGCATTGTACGGCAGGTGGATGTGGGCGACGTCGAAGTCGACGAGCTCAGTGCGGTAGTTGTCGTGCTGTCCAAAGGTGACAGGGAGGCAGACCTGCCCTATCGGAGTGGTGGAACCGTCAGTAACTTCTGAGAAAGGCTTGGTAGGCTAGAGCTCGTCATATGGCACTTAAAGGTTGTCAAACATCTCAACGGACAAGACGTTAAGGCCTGCGCCGCCAACGATGAGGGTCTTGGTGACTTGCACATTGCTGATGACTGGGGAACAGAGCATCGGGAGGATGCCAGCAGTAGCCGCGCACTTGAGTTGATCTGCTGAACTGAAGGTGGTGGCGCACTTGGACCACCTGAGCGGGTGCGTGGCCTCAAGCTTGGGGAGGACTATGTTCACCTCGTGAGAGAACTACTTGAAGATGCGCGGAGAGGCTGGGGCCTGAGCTTCGCCCAAGATGCAAGCGATAGCACGTGGCTCCTGGAATCCCCCAACTCCCTCATCCTGATGATGGTCATCATTCCTTCTCGGCGGTGGCGGCAGCGGAGGAAGGCCTGTGTTACCCTGTGGGTGGTCCTTGCAAGGCTGATCCCTCCAGGCGACCTCACGAGGCTGGTCCCTCCAAGCGCCCTCGTGAGGCTGGTCCTGCCAGCGATCCTCACGAGGGCGGTCACGCCACTCCTGGCGAGGGCCACGGTCGTCCCATCGTCCTCCGCCACGTCCTCCTCCTCGGCCGTAGCCCCGGTCGTTGCGCTCGGGGCATCAACTGAAGCGTCCTTCTCGAACGGCCCTGAGCTCCTAGTAGTTGTTGGTGTTGTGGGTGTGGAGGTTGTGGTAGGCGCAGAACGGTCAGCAGCCATTGGACGACTCCGACTGGTCCCTGCAGCGCTTCGTGTCTGGCTCTGCGGCGAGCACGACCACTTCTTTGCACAGTACGTCCTTGGCCTTGGTCTTCTTTTCTTCTGGGTCAGCAGTTGGGAGCTCGAGGAGGGAGAGGCGTCCCTCCTCAGCTCTTGCACACTTAGTTGCCAGGTTGAACAGCTCCAGGGATGTGCACAACTCCTCGTGGATGGCAAGCTCCTCCTTCATCTTGACATCGCGGACGCCATCAGAGAACGCTGAGATGATGGCCTCGTCCATCACCTTGGTGATCTTGAGGCGGACGCTGTTGAAGCACTGGATGTATTTCTGTAGGATCTCCCCAGGCTACTGCTTGTTGCAGCGCAGGTCACCCGTGGCCGGTGGGCGGTCGCGAGTGCCCTGGAAGTTGGCGATGAAGTGGCTGCGCATCTCTTCCCAGGAAGAATTTGAGCCAGGAGGCAGGTTCAGGAGCCACGAGCGGGCACCGTCCTTGAGCGCCATGAGAAACTAGTTCGCCATGACTTTCTCGTCGCCGTTGGCCGCCTCGATGCTCAGCTCGTAGAGCTGCAAGAACTCCTCGGGGTCGGGGGTGCCATCGTAGTGAGGAGGCTGGTCCGGCTTGAACTTTCCCAGCCAGGCGACGCTACGCAGCTTAGGGGTGAAGGCGCGGCAGCCTGCTATGGTCACCAGGGCCCTTTGCTGATGCGGGGATTTCTCTTGATGGCACTTGCGCACCGCCGCTAGAGGCAGTACGCGATCTTTTCATGCTGGTGCAAGAAGGACGGGGGCGCCTTCTTGAGGCCGAGGGATCTCTGGAGAGCTTCCTTCTCCTCGTGCGGGCGCCGGACACAGCGGGTCACGTCTAGGGGCCACGTGCCTTGGACCCAGGGTGCAGTCTTGGGGCTCAGGTGGTGGAGGCGCTCCTTGAGCCACGCCGCGCGTACTCGGCAAAGGGTGAGGCAACGAGAGGGATGGCACGGGAAAGCCCCCTGCGGCGCTGACGAGCCCGGTGATGCGGGCGAGCCACTCCTTGTAGAGGTCATCGACGGGGCGGTAGCGCAGAAGCTCACGCGCCGTAAGGAGCGTGGCCTATGCGTCCGTGGGAGCGCGACGAGCATGGGATGACGAACCGGCTATGGTCAGCGCTGGAGTGGCGGTGTGGTCGTCCCGCCACACCGAGGGGTGCACCAAGGATGCTTGCTGCTCGTTCCCCGCTGGGCCGGTTGCGGCGTTGGCGGCACACGATGGAGAACGACGGGGAGGCCCTCCGACAGGAGCCATCTGGGCGACGCCAGCGGCGAGAGCGGCCCGACGCTTAGCGCGGGCTCAGCGAGTGTCGGACATGGATGCAGCGAAGCGACGGGACGCGGATCAGCAGAAGGAAGACTTCGGCACACCCATACCTAGTGCACCAAATGTTGGATATCAGGTTCTTGCAAAACCCTTGAGGTTCGAACACTAGGGTGCGCACGAAGATTTCCCCTACCGAATCTCGCCCTCAGCCTCGCCGCGATCCCTAAGCTTGTCTAGACGAAATCACAGCACAAGAGACACAAGATTTATACTGGTTTGGGCCACCGTTGTGGTGTAATACCCTACTCCAGTGTAGTGTGGTGGATTGCCTCTTGGGCTGATGATGAACAATACAAGGGGAAGAACAGCCTCCTGAGGTGAGGTGTTCTTGTGCTTGGTGGGTGGTTCTGCTCAAGGTCAGATCTCTCTCTGCCTTGGTGGTGGCTAGCCCTATTTATAGAGGCCCTAGTCCTCTTCCCAAATATTGAGCGGGAAGGGATCCAACAACGTCCATTTTGAAAAGGGACAGCTAGTACAAGCTATCCTGACTAAAGGTGGTCTTCGCCTGTCAAAGGCTCTGGTGATGACGTTGTTTTGGGCTGCACGATGATCTCCGTCTTGCCGTCCCGCTGGTCTTGGTCTTGTTGCACTGATATGGAAACCTTTGCCTGATTCCTTGGTACTCCGCGCCTGCGCTTACCCCCCTTAGCACCAAAGGGGAAACAAGGACACTGTGCACACTGGCGCCCGCCTTGCGCCCCGCCTGGTGTTGGTCGTCATGGCTTGCGTCACAGGAACCTCGCGAGGTACCCCCTGCCTTGATCTCTCTGCCTCCCTCATGAGCCTGTCTGGTGAGGCCGCTCCTGAGGAGGCCTTGTGTCGTCCACCCCGCGAGGCTTGGCCCCTCGCAAGGGTCTTGAGTGTTTGGTTGATGAAGATGGCACTACTAGGAAATGGGCTATAGATGGAAATGACACTAATGGCGCACCAGACATGTGGTGCGCCATTAGTATATACTAATGGCGCACCACCTTCTGATGCGCCATTAGTGTTGAAACTACTAATGGCGCACCCTGCCCACGGTGCGCCATTAGTACCAATTTTTTTTGAACTAGTGCGCCTGTCCAAACATACTAATGGCGCATCCACTGGTGGTGCGCCATTACTAGTTGTAACTAGTAATGGCGCACCAACCAGAAGGTGCGCCACTAATGTTATTTTTTTATTATTGTTTTTATTCCTTTTTTTGCAAAAGTACTAATGGCGCACCACCAGGGGGTGCGCCATTAGTAACCTGGATTACTAATGGCGCATTTGTTGCTGGTGCGCCATTAGTAAGTGGGCAGCAACAAGATATTTTGGACAGCCTCTCCTCCCACACTCACTTTCTCCCCACTTCATTCTCTCCACCGCCTCCTCCTTGTCTCGGGTGCCTCCTCTTTTTCACCTCATTTCCACCATAGATTCATTCAAATTAAGTGGTTAAGTTACCTTGTTTTGCTAGGTAAGTAAGGGGGGAAGCTATATTTATGTTGTTCTCCCTACAACAATGTGCACATGCACTTTTTATGGCCTAGCTAGATCTATGTATGTTCGTGGTGTTGCATATGTTTGTGGTGTTGCATATGTGTTTGTGTTTGGAGGTGTACCGGTATTTGAAATGCGATAGTTGCCAATATTTTGCCGGAATGTTGATTCATTTCCGTTTCGGCGAGAATTTTGGCATTAAGCATTCTTTTTGGTCCTATTTTTAGGGAAAGTCATGCCAAATTTTTTCTTGGTTCTAAAATATCGTTTTGCTCTACCCCGCAGGCGACCATGGTCCGCACGATGACCGAAGGCATCGTGAATAGGTTTTTGAGGTCCGCGAAGGCCGAGATGCTTCAAAAGAACGAGACGGAGATAAGATGTCCGTGTCGAAGATGCAAGCTGAATAGCCTTATTGCGGACCCGGATTCCGGGCAGGTGCGGGACCACCTGCTCTTGCGTGGTTTCATGGATGGCTATCGGTGGCAAGGTGATGAAGATGACTACGAAGTCGTCCATGGGGGCCGGGCAAGAAATGAGGAAGGGCAGCAAGACAACCACCGCGGCTCGGGGGGGCGAGAAGACGAAGAATCCCCAGGAGATGATCACGACGGTGATGCTGTACACAGTCATCATGTAGAAGATGCAGGACATGATGATGATGCCGGCGGAGCAGACGACGCTGGACCATCGATGGGCTGGGTGCAGGACCCTCATATTCAAGAGCTGCTTCTCAAGCAGACGGATAACGCAAGAGCTGCCGCCCGAGAGAAAGCCAAGATGGATCAACTTGAGTTAGACGCGGTTACTCCATTGTATGAAGGATGCAGGCCCGAGGATACCCGCCTGAAAGTAACGCTCATGGCTCTGGAGATGAAGGTAAAACACAAAATGACCGACGCATGCTTCGACGAGAACATGTCATTCTGGCACGAACGTCTTCCCAAGGGGAACAAGTGCCCGACCAGTTTGGAGGAGGCGAAGAAAATCGTGTGTCCTCTGGATTTACCGCACGTGAAATACCATGTGTGCATGAACAATTGCATCATTTATCGGGACGAGCACGCGGAGTCTACCATATGTCCGGTGTGCGGTGTCACTCGATACAAGAAGAGGAAGAAAGCTCCTCGAAAAGTGGTGTGGTACTTTCCGATCACTCCTCGTCTGCAGCGGTATTTCGCGGACCCTAAGGTAGCAAAGCTCCTGCGTTGGCACGCGGATAGGGAGGAGAAGAAGCGAGAAGATGACGCAAATGATCCGGAGATAGATAAAAAAGACAAGATGCTGAGTCACCCTAAGGATGCGAGCCAGTGGCAAGCGTTGAACTTCGAATACCCAGAATTTGGGAACGATCCAAGGAACATCATGCTGGGCGCGAGCACCGATGGAGTCAATCCGTTTGGCAGCCAGAGAAGCACACATAGCACCTGGCCTGTGTTCGTGTGGATGTACAACCTTCCCCCCTGGTTGTGCATGAAGAGGAAGTACATTCACATGAGTATGCTAATTGAAGGGCCGAAACAACCAGGGAACGACATCAATCTGTATCTGGGGCTGCTGAAAGAGGAGATTGACACGCTGTGGAAAACGCCAGCCAATACGTGGGACGCCGCAGAGAAAGAATATTTCCCTATGAGAGCCGCACTGCTCACGACGGTGCACGACTATCTCGGTTACGGATATCTTGCGGGGCAGGTAGTCCACGGATTTTCTGGATGCGTAAGGTGCATGGATGACACAACGTATCGCCAGCTAGATAGAGATCCCGGGTCTTCGAAAACCGTGTTCATGGGACATCGAAGGTGGCTTCGCGACGATGACCCGTGGAGGAAACGCAAGGATCTGTTCGATGGTGAAACCGAACCCCGAAAACGCCCGTGTACGAGGAGCGGCGAGGAAATAGACAAGCTGTTGAAAAATTGGAAAGACTGCCCACTGCCGGGAAAGAAGCAAAAGGCGCCAGAGCCGCTGCTGAAGGTATGGAAAACGAGGTCTGTTTTCTGGGACTTGCCGTACTGGAAGATCCACCGTGTGCCTCACAGCCTTGATGTCATGCATATCACGAAGAACGTGTGCGAGAGTCTGCTTGGTACCCTGCTCAACATGCCAGAGAGGACCAAAGATGGGCCGAAAGCAAGGGCAGACTTGAAATCAATGGGCATCAGGCAGGAGCTTCACGCTATATATGATGATGATGATGATGATGATGATGATGATGATGAGGCGAAGCAGGACACAGAAAGTCGTCGCAAAGGCAAAAAGGCCAAGAAGACCGGAAATGACTACCCTCCCGCGTGCTTCACTCTAAGCCAGGAGGAGATCGAGCAGTTTTTCACCTGCCTCCTAGGAGTAAAACTTCCTTACGGTTACGCGGGGAAGATAAGCAGATACCTAGACCCAGCGAAGCAGAAGTTCAGCGGGATGAAGTCTCACGACTGTCACGTGCTGATGACGCAGATACTTCCAGTTGCAATCCGTGGGATCATGGACGCGCACGTCCGTGAAACGCTATTTGGCCTATGCAACTTCTTCGACGTCATCTCTCGGAAGTCGATTGGCGTGAGGCAACTCAGAAGGCTACAGGAAGAGATCGTGGTGATACTATGCGAGCTTGAGATGTACTTCCCGCCCGCATTCTTCGACGTTATGGTGCATCTGCTGGTCCATATAGTGGAGGATATCATCCAACTCGGGCCGACGTTCCTGCACAGCATGATGCCGTTCGAAAGGATGAATGGTGTCATCAAAGGATACGTTCGCAACATGTCACGTCCAGAGGGAAGCATAGCCAGGGGCTTTCTGACCGAAGAGTGCATCTCCTACTGCACGAATTATCTAGGCATCGAGAACCCCGTTGGTCTGCCCGTCAACAGGCACCTCGGCAGGCTCGCTGGATGGGGTCACCGTGAGGGTCGCCGCGAAATGCATGTCGACTTCGAGGGTCGACTCGCCGACTTTGAAAGAGCAAACCTAGTCGCGCTACAACACATAGACGTGGTCGATCCTTGGGTGGTAGAGCACAAAACCTTTATTAAGAAGACGTACAATGACCGAGGCCAACAGAGGACGGACGGAGATATACTCAAAGAGCACAACTCATGTTTCACGCGTTGGTTCAAGCAGAAGCTTCTGTCGTACCCTTTACATGAGGATTCTTCCGCGGAAGAACAACTCATATTCGCCTTGTCACAGGGCGCCGAGCACAACCTGATGACCTATGAGGCGTACGATATCAACGGCTACACATTCTACACCGAGGCCAAGGACATGAAGAGCGATGGTTATCAGAACTCCGGGGTAACGATGGAATCCTACACCGGTAACGACAAGGACAGATACTACGGAAGGATCGAGGAGATCTGGGAGCTGAGCTACGCTGGAGAGAAGGTCCCGATGTTCCGTGTCAGATGGGCCAAGAGCGTCCTAAAAGAAGACCGGTATTTCACCACCATGGTTATACCCGAAGCCAAATCCAAGACCGCGGGCGCAAACGTCACCGCGAAAAATGAGCCATGGGTACTGGCTTCCCAAGTGGACCAATGCTTCTTCATTACCGACCCGTCAAAGACCAGTCGTGTTGTCGTGAGGAGAGGCAAAAGGAAGATCATCGGAATGGATGGAGTAGCCAATGAGCAAGACTTCGACAAGTACGGCGACCCGAGGATCGAACATGACGACGATGATGAAGTAGCAGCATACACCACAAGAAGAAGCAGGACCACCCTACCTAAAGGACGTCCGTTCCACAGAAGAACTCCATTTGCGAAAAAGAAGGGCAAGAAGATTGTTAACAGATAGCTAGCTAAGATCGATTGTATTTAAATCGTAGCCTTCATTTCTCGATTGTATTTCATGGGCACTTTTTGAACTATCATGAATATTTTTAAATTTCATGGACACTCGATCTCGATCCCCCTCCATCTCGATCGCTATCCCACCTCGCCAGATCCGGTCCCCCTCGCCGCCGAGCACCCCCCGGTCCACCGGCCGCCGCCGCCGACCCCCCGCACCCTCGATTCCCCTACTCAACCGCCGCCGCCGACCCCCCGCACCCCTCCCCTACTCAACCGCCGCCACCGACCCCCCGCACCCTCCCCCGCTCCACCGACATTACTGTTTGATGATATTTTTTAAAAAATTATTACTGTCTTATAAAAAAAATTATTGTTATGATTTAAACAAGTTTGAACATATTTAAACACAAATAAGTATCAAACAGCATTTTAAATGCATAAAAAAATTTGTAGAGCCTAGGAATCGAACCCAGGACGTCCTGGTGTGAGAACTGGCACCTGACCAGTCGAGCTAGTAGAGGGGAGTTGATGTGGATAAGGTCAGGTGGGAGATAACCTGTTGGCTCGAGCGGAAATAAAAAAATACTAATGGCGCACCAGGTCGAGGTGCGCCACTAGCATGTATATACTTATGGCGCACCGAAGGGTGGTGCGCCATTAGTATTGTGCCCCCCTACTTCGTATCCCCTCTCTCTCCCTCGCCCGAGCCCTCGCCCTCGATCCCCTCTCTCTCCCTCGCCCGAGCCCTCGCCCTCGAACCCCTCTCTCTCCCTCGCCCGACGCCGCCGCCCTGCCTCCCTCGACGCAGGCCAGATCCTCCGCCACCTCTGCTCGAGCTGCTCCCATCGACCACGCCGCTTCTCGCGTGCTTCTTCTCTCCCGCGACCCCGCCATTGAAGGTCTCGCAAGGTCCTCTTCTCCTCCCCCTCCCCCTTTGTTCGATTCAATTGTGCCGCCGTCATGGTTCCCTGATGATGCTGGTTCCTCTCGCGCGCAGGCTGCACGCACCTCGGACCGCGTGTGCCTAGTTCTTCCCGGGATGCTGCCCCGACCCTACTACCCACGCCATCAGGGGAGCTCATCAAGGTATCATCCCCCCCCCTCTCTCTCTGCTCTCTCCATCTCTCCTGCTCTGGCGTGTTTTTTTCCTAAGGGACGAAACTATGTTCTCTTGTTGCTATTGCTAGGTGTTTTTGTCTGCCATGTACGTACATACCTAGAGTAGTTGATTAGATGCAGAATTCTTTGTTTGCTGAATTGCTGAATTGGAAACTGTATCATCTGGTCTGCGTGTGACACGCCATTTTAGCAAATTCTTTGTTTCTCTTGTTCCATTGATACAATATCAGATCATGTCGATGCATTGGTCTGTATCCAATTACTCTGCTTTGCACTCCCGGTTTTTATTGTATTAAGAGTATCAGTATCTAGCGGTCTGAGCATTGGTCTTTGGATTTAGCTTCTATCAACTGTGTTGTCTATGCTGCAAAATTTCAATATGCTCTGTCTATAATGCAATGCTGGTAAACATGGAGTTTCCATACTTTATATCTTAAGTGAAACTAAGCGTACTATCGATCCTTGTTCCGATTTTATCAGTTTGACTTTTGGTTCAACCAAATGAGTAATCGAAGTTTAGTTGCTACTGTTCTGGTGTAAGCTATGGCCAATATATATAACAGATTCTTTCACTTGTGTCTGTACCAAGATCAAATGTGTGGGGAGTTTCTCTTTGTTGATATATTATTCCAAGAACAATTGTATCAAGCAAGAATATTGACTAAGGCATTGTTGCAGAGATTCTGAGAATTAGCAAACGATTTTGTGTACTGTCCTCTGTTCTTTCTTATTGGTGCGGTGATTGCTGAACACTTGTGCCAAGTAGCATTTTTTCCTTGTATAATTATATGGTGGTTGACTGAGCTGCTACTTTTTCCTTGTAGAAGATCGCAGGTCGAGTGGGAGGGATCCAGTTGCGACGACACCGAATCACTAGCAAGGCAGCTGCCTAGAATAATAGGTTGACTCACCTATATATACTACTATCTTGCATCTCTCTCTTGTTTCTTCTTCTATATACTACTATCTTGCATCTCCAATTTTTAAGTAATCTTGCATATGTTAGAAACTACATATATGGTCTCCGGTTTTCTTACCTCTACTCTAAAACACCAACGCATCAACAAAAGAAGATGGTATTTTTGTTACGCTTTCAGTTCGTGTCAGCAGGGAGATATAATGTTTTACAATCTTTCTGGTTATATTGGAGTTAGGTTTTTTGAATATGAGTAGCAGTGACTTGGATATACCTTATGGAGTTGTAACAGTTCCTCTTGGTGCTTAGGTGCATTTTCTTTGTGTAACTTGGTTTAAAAAACAGAACCTTAATCAGCATGATCCTCTGACCTTAGAAGCAAAATAATCGATCTGACTGCTAGGAATCAGATGTATGTTTTTTAGCATCCCATCAGACTAGTTATGCGTCGTACGATTTGTTTCATCTCATATATGTTGAATATAATGCCAGAAAAGGTGCTTGGGTTAGTCTGTTAACTAAAAAAGTTCAGATTCAGAAACCTGTAATTTCTACTTTTATGCCTCTGTTACTCCAGTCAAAATTTTATGTTTGATGCCCATGGTAGTTGAGCTCTCACCTCACCTCACGCAGCATGCATGATGCCACAATGTCTAGTACGTACTGCCAAGCAACTGGCAAATAATTATAGCTTAGAATAAATAAATCTGATGTAAGATAAGCATGGCATGAGCTTTAATTAAATAGCATAATACACGTTGGTAGTCCATCTCTCTCAAAAAAAATACATGTTGGTAGCAGATGATAGATACCAATCCATTGGATCATCAGACATATTAAAGTCTTTTTTTGAGCCCTTATTAGCTACTCACACTATTTGCCCCGCGGTTTCTCTGTCATGGCTACCAAGTGATTGACGGTGGGCTAGAAAAATAAAACCACCAAACTATCAGTAAAAGATGTGAACCAACATCTTTCATTGTTATGCATATCAAACACCAAGGGTTATTTTCACTTAAAGTTTTAGAATGGGTGCATTACAATTCAGTCTGATATCTAATAAGACACTCTGGGCTGATATAATTATGGAACAGAACCAACCATGATAAATAAAAGGTGATGTTGTCTATGCATTACCAAAAATGTATCTTTGTGAACAAATAAATTGGTACCAACAGCAATGCCATCTTACTGTAGAATTAGAATACATGGACATGATCAGCTCAGCTCCCAAACTGCCATTCATCACATCAATTTCCCCTTATGTAACTCCAGTCAAAATTTTATGTTGGTCTACCTAGTAGATGCCCATGGTTTGATTTTATGTTTGTTCCTATCAATACAAATGCTGAGCTATGTTCCATTTTTACTGTTCTTTGTGATAGTTTTTGCAACTTTACTTCCCATCTTAAGGCAAGCCCCATTTTTACTGTTCTTTGTTAGCAGAGCTGCTTGTTTCTAAGAACTTTGATACTATTTGGATCAAAGTTAAATGAGCACATAGATGACAAAAAAAGTTCAGATTGTAAAATGTTCATTTTGCTGCTAGTGCCCATTTTGAGTAATTGCTTAGAGGGATGATCCTGTGTGAGCTGGTGGAGTGATTTGTTTTCTACATAAAGCTCTTTAGTCAGGCTGGTTTTCGTGAAATACACATGAAGCTTCACCAGCTCCTGTGGGTGTGGGATCCATGTGACATGTGACATTGCATCCATGTCCACCTGGGATAATGATTTTGCAGGTACCCCGAGAGGCCCTTGAGTTTGCCGGAATGTCGATTAACTTCCGTTCCGGCAAATTCGGGTACTCCATATGTCCTATTTTCAGCAAAGGTCATGCTGAAATTTTCCGTGAATTTTAGCATGACTTTGCTAAAAATAGGACATATGGGGTACTTGTGACTAATGCATGGGCCGGGGTATCTTAGTAGTTAATTAAGTAGGATCAAGTGCCCCGGCGTACTTGTGACTAATGCATGGCTTTTAGGGTGCCTCGGTGTCGATAAAAACCGAAATGATGAAAGGTTAGGCTTTTAGGGTGCCTCGGCGTCGAAAAACCCTCAATGATAAAAGCTTAGATTTTAGGATGCCTCGGTGTCGACAAACCCTAAATGATGAGACCATGATCTTGTTCCTTGACAATAACCAACTTTTTGACCAAACTTTGTTTCTATTTAGAGAGAAACATGGCCCACAACGATGAGGCCGGGGGTTCGGGCGGCAAGGCATTCTGGGAGCTGTCCCAGGAGATGGAGGAACAACCTCACTTGTATGAGGCCGCCGCCTTCCCCACCGATCCTGAGACCACGGATGGTGCCGCCGAGGATGACCACACTGATGCCACCACTGATGGTGCCGCCGAGGATGCCACCACTGATGATGGCGGCGCACGCACAGATGGCAGCCAACCGAAGAGGCAACGGAAGGACCGGCGCCCGATCGTGCTCCGCACCCTCAAGGAGGAAGTTACTGAAGTGGACTCCAACGGGAATCCAACGGCGCCCGAACGAATAGTCAAGGGGTACTCGCTTCAGCTCGGGTGCATTGTCCGGAGCACCGTCTCGATCAACACCGAGAACCTGAGGCATCCTGACCGAGGGAATTTGCGCAACCTCCTCTTCACGAAGCTGCACGAACGATACAAGTTCCCCGCTGAATTTGAAAACACAAGCCTCAAAGGGAATAAAGTGAACAATGCTGCCCTCACGAAGATGAGCAAGGCCCTGTCTACTTGGAAAAGCAATGTGAAGAGAATGATCGAGAAAGGTGAGAGTTATCAGAAGATCAAGGAGAAAAATCCTTCGATCACCGAAGATGACTACAACGACTTCAAGATCAATTGCTCGAGCACCGCAAGCTCCCAATCAAGTGAGTGGGGGAAACAAATGCGGGAGCTGAACATAGGGGAACACACACTCGGTCCCGGCGGTTACAGAGTGGCGGAGCCTATATGGGACAAGGAGGAGGCGGACCGTGCCGAGCAAGGCCTACCGCCCCTCTTCGATAAATACGGTGACAAGCAGACCAGGAACTTTGTCAGGGCCCGGTACAAGAAGGACCCGAAAACAAAGGAGCTTACCACGGATCCGAAGACCAGGCAGCTTGAGCTTGTTCTGGTAAGGAATACACCCCCGCGTAATTAGCTCCATATGGTTGCATTCTAATTAATGAAGCCAAATTTCTAAATGGTTCACATTCCTTCCGCAGGCGACTGAAAGCAGTAGCGCGGGGTCGACTAAGAGCAACCCTTGGGACACCACTCTAAATAGGGGGTTGAATGTAATGAAGAACAAGGATAAGCTCAGTAAGCCGACGTCAGCTGGTCGTGTGGCCGGCAAAGGCTTGTCGACAAAATGGGGGTCATACTATACCGCTGGTGTGCGGAAGGAGAAAAAGACCAGCTCGGAAAGCCAGGCGCGAGAGGTTCAAGAACTCAAGGCACAGGTGGCGCGGATTCCGGAGATTGTCCAAGAGCAAGTGGAACAACGACTCGGAGCGACGATCACCGCCCTTGTGCCTACCTTGATCTCGGGGTTGAGTGCGTGGATTGCGGGCGGCCAACAGGGGCCGCCCCCGATTCCTAGCTTCACGGCCAGCAACTCGCATAATGCGATGGCGGGGCCATTGGTGCCTCCGGTGGAGGCGACATTGGTGTCTCCGACGCCGGCACGGGAGCTTAATGCACCCGGGTGTACGCCGGCCGGCACCTCTGCAGCAAGCGACACCTCCCTCAACTGCACGCCTGCCGTTGGCGGTGCGTCGACATTAGCCGAGCTCGACGCCATCATCACGGTAACTAATTAAGCCTCTCTCGGCCGAGGACTTCATCTCCTTGCCTTTGACTGGGCATCCCTCCACTTCGTGAACAACGAGTTGGTCGATGTCGCCAAGGGCAAAATCGTTCAACCGGGCAACCCCTTGTTCCACGGTACCCAGATGCCACCCAACTTGTTTAGGGTTCAACTGGTTCGGGTGCTGCCAGGCTGCGACGAGTTGTTACCTCCGATTCGACCCGTCGGGGCCGACGATGAAGACGTGATGACCCTCAGCGCCTGCCTGAGCTGGCCCCTGCTTTGGCCGAAGAGCCAGATTCGTTTGGGGGCGGGGGACACCACCCCAAAGACAACACCGCCAGTCGTGCCGGCGCCAAGTCGGCCCCATGGCAAGACCGCCGTAACGGTGTCGGACATCCGTATGCCACTGGATCCAAACATGCATATGGCACAGGATCAGAACGACGACGACGACGATGATACATTTGGCAACGTCGATCAGTACTTTGCCGATCATGGGTACGATGGCGACTTCATGGGGCCTCCTTCTCAAGAACCAAACCCAACAAAAGACGTGTGCGATCTAGCTGGTACCGCGGAGAAGCCAAGTTGCAACAGGCGCCGTCTGACGTTCAGCTCTCAGGAGACGCCTCCAGCTGCCGACTTCACCGAGCCTCAGATAGGCGAGGTGCGAAATATTATCAGCCCCAACACACTCAAGAAGGCGGTCCGTGAGCAGAACTCGGTCCCATTGCAGGAGAAGAAGAAGGCACGCAAAAGAAAGACTAAGATGGGTGCGAGCCAGCCGGCACCGAGTACGATCCGTGCTCAGGACGGGCCAGCTTCACCGCAGGATATCTCGAGGAGGGTGCATGTGGCGGGTAGGGCGATGCTACCGACAAATATGCTCAATGCTGCAACCGGTGCTATGCGGAGTCTGCATGACAGTGTTCTTTCTTTGGAGAAGCGGCGTCTCAGGGAGAAGGATGTGGCATACCCAGTTTTCGCGGCCAAGGTGCCAGAGGGCAAGGGCTTTGTGGATAACTCCATCGGGCGTACGATCGTCCTGCGTTTTGATGACATCCACGCTATGTTGAACCTTCATCCGCTGCACTACACCTTCGTTCGGCTATTTTCGCTGAGTATGGAGATGCGGATCATTCGCGACAAGACCCCGGACATCGTGATAGTCGACCCCTTCTACATGCGTGCCAAGATCTTGGGCAGCGCTGGGGACCGGCAAGTCGCGAGTTCTTACCTCGAAGGCGTCATTCTGGCAAACCAAGATAAGGATAACTTCCTCGTGCCTTACTTTCCCGAGTAAGTCCTCCCCTCAACCGGCCCGTAACATATGAATTCTTACATTTCGATCGTTTTTCTTTTAACATTCCGTGTTTTCTGCAGTGACACACGTTGCACGCTCATCCTCCTAAGCCCCAAATATTCCATGGCCACGTATTTCGACCCGGACCGTCAGTCGAACGTAGACTACACAAATGTCAAGAAGGTTCTTGATGATGTTCTCCCCGGCTACGCCAAATCTGGAGGCACCTTCACCAGGCCTATTCGTAAGTACGGCAAGCACGTGTTCTCCCACAATACGACGTTCTGCTGCGTCAAGCAGCCGCCTGGCGGTCAGAAGGGTGCCTACTACGCCATCCATCACATGCGGGCGATCGTACGGGACCATCATCAACTTCTGCTACCGAGTAAACTCAAAGATTGGGCCGCGAGCGTGTCGGCAATCCAGGACGCGGACCTCCGACAAGAATTCTTTCGCATCCAGTCGGAGTTTGCGGAAATCATCCATCAAGATGTCCTTCGTACCTCGGGGCAGTTCTACCTCAGAAATCAACCGTCCAACAGTGACATCGACACAATGCTACAAATGCAGGCTGACAACGACCGTTATTTCATGACTCCCACGATAGACGGCGGCTTCATCCACGCTCCGGTCCCTTGAGTCGAGTCGAAAGCAGTGATGCTGTGTCTAGTTCTGAAACATCGATTGGCTCATGTTGTAATTAAACTTTAATGAACTTGTAGTATGTCTCTTTGGTTTCGAGAGTCGTTCAACTTAGATGTAATCGATGCTATTAATGTCTTGCTTTTCTCTTCCGATCGTTCTGTTGCATAATTATATATTGCTTATGTATTGTCTGTGAATTGGTACTAACGTTTCGTTTGGCTAGTGCATAGCGATGCCGACGTATGTCGTGTACAAGGGTAAGGTTCCCGGAGTCTACGATGACTGGGAGGAGTGTCGGAGACAGGTTCACCGATTCAGCGGTAACAGTTACAAAGGGTACACCACTAGGGCCGAGGCCGAATCTAGATACGCCCGCTATCTAGCGGGAGAGGGGAGGGAGCGTTGGAGGAACCGGATGAAGACGAGTTTCATCGTGATGATGCTCATCGTGATGACCGCAGCTCTCTTCTATGTGATGGTAGTTTAGATGATCGATATCGACTTGTAATGTGAAGACAAACTCGCTACTCGCGGTCTCGAGACTTGTAATATAATGTTCTATCTTTGTTCGGTCTTTTCAATTCGGAGACTAATATGATGAATTGTATTCGGAGACTAATATGATGAATTGTATTCAAAGACTAATCTTCTATTGTATTCGATGAATCTGTTGTTGATGTGTGCTGTCTATATTTTGTCAAATTATACATTTTGTAACCTGTGCAAAAAACAGAAAATAAAAAAATAAAAAAAACCTAATATTCATACTAATGGCGCATCACATGACAGTGCGCCATTAGTATGACAAAGCATACTAATGGCGCATCACTGGTAAGTGCACCATTAATATGCCATGGTTACTAATGGCGCATCCAGTGGTGGTGCGCCATTAGTATGCCAAAGCACCTGGATATACATGGCCCCTGGGAGGCATACTAATGGCGCACCCTGGCCTATACTAATGGCGCACCCGCGGTGCGCCGTTAGTATACCAGATACTAATGGCGTACCAGGTGGTGCGCCATTAGTAAAAATTACTAATGGCGTGCTGTTAATGGCGCACCACAGATGCGCCATTAATGGCCATACTAGGTGCGCCATTAGTAGGGGTTTTTCTAGTAGTGTGGGATGTACTGGGCCGCTGGTAGAGCCACGCCGCGGGCCGCATGCAGGCAAGTCTGGGGACCCCCGTTCCCAGAATGCCGACACTCTTTGATTGATTGTATTTAATTGTTGCAATCCATGATAAATTCACCCCATGCTTATGAACAAAATAAAGCTTTTACTTAACATATTGTTGATGCCATGATGAAAGGTTTTGAAGAAAAGTTGGAATTAGAAGTTTCAATTCCTAGAAAATGGCATGATGAATGGGAACCTACTATCAAAGTCAAGAATAAAAATTATGAGTGTTTTGCTTTACGTGACTTGGGTGCTCGTGTTTCTACAATTCCGAAATCTTTATGTGTTGTGCTTGGTCTTACCGATATTGAAGAATGCTCTTTAAATTTGCACTTAGCGGATTCCACTATTAAAATACCTATGGGAAGAATTAATGACATTCTTATTCTTGAAAATATGAATTATGTGCCCATAGATTTTATTTTTCTTAATATTGATTGCAATCCATCTTGTCCAATTATTCTTGGTAGACCGTTTTTGCGTACTATTAGTGCCGTGATTGATATGAAAGAAGACAATATTAAATTTCAATTTCCACTAAGGAAGGGCATGGAACACGTCCCTAGAACAAGAATTAGTCCACCTTATGAATCAATCATGAGGGCATCTTATGGATCTAGAACCAAAGATGACAACACTTAGATCTTACGCATTATGCGTAGCTAGGGGCATAAAATGATAGCGCTTGTTGGGAGGCAACCCAATGAATAAAATTTATTTTTGCTTTTTTCTTTTTGTTATTGAGTGTTAGATAAATTATGCTAGTGCTATGATTGTGTTTTTTGTGTTTTAGTTATTATTTGTGCCAAGCAATGCCTTTGGGAAGACTTGGATGAAAGTTTAATTGATCTTACTGAAAAACAGAAACTTTTGCGCTCACGAGATTCGTTGTCTTGTTTTACAGAAGAGTGATTTTAAGTTGATTATTTTTGCATAGGATTAATAGACAAATTCCTCACATCCACCAATTTATTTCATTATTTTTGGAGTTACATAAGTATTCGAAATTTTCAGATTGCTATAGACAATTCTGTTTTTGACAGATTCTATTTTCATTGCGTTGTGTGCTTGTTTTGATGACTCTATGGTTTTCTTTGATGAGTTTTTACTGCGGAAAAGTTGGAATACAGTATATATAATGCAAAAACAAAATAATAATAGGTTTTCTACAGTAATTATAGTAGTGGTTTGGTTTCTTATACTAACGGATCTCACGAAGGTTTTGTTTGAGTTTTGTGTGATTGAAGTTTTCAAGTTTTGGGTTATCTTATGATGGATGAAGGAATAAGGATAAGCAAAAGGCTAAGCTTGGGGATGCCCGAGGCACCCCAAGATAATATTAAAATAAGTAGCAAGCTACTAAGGTTGGGGATGCCCCCGACTGGCATCCCTGCTTTCTTCTAACGACCATCGGTATTTTACTCGAAACTATATTTTTATTCGTCACCTGATATGAGTTTTGCTTGGAGCGTCTTGTATGATATGAGTTTTTGCTTGTTTTGCTTTGTGTTTTAAGTGTTGAATCCTTGCTGGACACACCTTTTAAGAGAGCCAAAAATTATGCTATGCTTGCTCCTATGCTTCTCTTAAATTTTTAGAGCCATGGACTTGCTTTAGTACTTCACTTATATCTTTCTGAGCACGGTGTGCTTTGTTAATTTTGAAGAAATTCTCTCATGCTTCACTTATATTTATTTGGGCGTTAGTAAATTTCTAAGAAATTCTCTCTTGCTTTACTTAGATTATTTGAGAGAAAGAAAAAATTATGCTCATGATCTTCACTTATATTTGTTTGAGCTTATCAAAAGCAATATATGAAAATAGTCCCAAAGTGATAGATATCAAGAAGGATATAATAAAAACTTTCATGAAGATCATTGGACAAAATAAACTTTATTCTTAGTAATGGTTTTGCGACATAGCGATATGATATGTGAGTCATGTTGATGAGTAATTGTGCTTTAGTAAGAATATTGATGTTAAGGTTTGTGATTCCCTATGCAAGCACGAAAGTCAATAGTTATGCAATCAAATTTATATCCTACTTATGGTGCATCATTCGGTGTTACTTATGCTTAATGCTTGGGTATGAGATTTATTTGCTTTGCGGTTGGTCGTTTTTCAATCTTTTTGCTAGCCTTCATTTTGCACTAAGTATGATCACTACTTGTGCATCCAAAACCCTTTAAACCAGTTTTGCCTTGTGTGTCCACTATACCTACCTATATGCGATATTTCCATGCTGTTCTAAGCAAATTTTCATGTGCCATCTCTAATATTCAAAATAAATATCTCTTTTGAGTGCTCTACTACTCGCGAGGCGGTAAAGGGTAGCCAATATTTAACATGCTAGATGTGTTATTCTCGCGATGAGTGTTTATTCACTTGTCATTGCACGAGAGTATGGCAAAGGTACTAGGGATGCCCAGTCCCGAATGAAAAATAAATTTACTATATGTTGTCAAATAATAAATTCCTTGGAAAGTGTTGGTATGGAGGGCACCCATGGATACGACTAGCCATGGAAAGTGAAAGTTATGGTGGAAAAAGGAATAAACTTTATTTTCTGTGTTGGAATCGCCTTTGATGTATCTAGCATGGAAAGTGTTTGGATGCTCCAAGTCATTTTCATTGGTAGGAAAAGTATGCCTCTCAAAAATAAATTTATCTCTCAATTTAAGCTTTGAGCTCTGACACCTCTACAAATCCCTACTTCCCTCCGCGAAGGGCCTTTCTTTTACTTACGCAATTTTTTTTGAATTTGAGTATCCATCTTCTCTTATAAAGGACCAAATAAGGGCACTATGATTGTATTTGAGCATTGGGTGTAGCTAATATTCGAGTGTGTTTCATGAATGGGTCAATGATTGAGCATGATGGGCTAGGTATAACTTGCTTTAGTGTTGATATTTTGAAAGACATGGTTGCTTGTTGGTAAGCTTGAGTATTAAAGTCTTCATGTCAAAACTAGATTATTGCTTTGAATCATATAAAAGTCCTTATGTCCATGCTATAAATAAAATAATGTGATGAACATGTTAGGTAGCATTCCACATCAAAAATTCTGTTTTTATCATTCATCTACTCGAGGACGAGCAGGAATTAAGCTTGGGGATGCTGATACATCTCCAATGTATCTATAATTTCTGATTGTTCCATGCTATTATATTATCATTCTTGGATGTTTTACAATCATTTTATAGTCATTTTATATGTTTTTTTGGTACTAACCTATTGACATAGTGCCCAGTGCGAGTTGTTGTTTTATGCATGTTTTTTACATCGCAGGAAATCAAGATCAAATGGAGTCCAAATGCAACGCAACTCCTGGAGGATTTTTTTTTTGGGCCAGAAGAAAACCAATGGGCCAAGGAAGCACCTGAGGGGCTGCTCGAGGGGAGCACCACCCACCAGGGCGCGCCAGGAGGCTCAGGCACGCCTTGGGGGGTTGTGCCCACCTCGGGTGCCCCCCGAACCGCCTCTTTGCTCTATAAATACTCAAATATTCCAGAAACTCTAGGGAAGTCGACCAAATATTGATCCAGCCGCAACAGAGTCCAGAACCACCAGATCCAATCTAGACACCATCATGGAGGGGGTCACCACTTCCATTGGTGCCTCTCCTATGATGTGTGAGTAGTTCTTTGTAGACCTACGAGTCTGTTTTTTTTTTTGACTGGACACCTAAGAGTCTGTAGTTAGTAGCTAGATGGCTTCCTCTCTCTCTCTCTCTCTCTCTCTCTCTCTCTTGATTATTAATACAATGGTCTCTTGGAGATCCATATGATGCAAGTCTTTTGGCAGTGTGTTTGTTGGGATCGGATGAACTTTGAGTTTATGATTAGATCTATGTTTTTATCCATGAAAGTTATTTGAGTCTTATTTGATCTCTTATATGCATGATTGCTTATAGCCTCGTATTTCTTCTCCAATATTTGGGTTTTGTTTGGCCAACTTGATCTATTTATCTTGCAATGGGAAGATGTGCTTTGTAGTGGGTTCGATCTTACGGTGCTCGATCCCAGTGATAGAAGAGGAACTGTCATGTATGTATCGTTAGTACTATGGATAACAAGATGAGATCTATATCCGCCGCAATAGATAAACGGATCTCGTCTACATCATGTCATCATTCTTATTGCATTACTCCGTTTTCTCATGAACTTAATACACTAGATGCATGCTAGATAGCGGTCGATGTGTGGAGTAATAGTAGTAGATCCAGGTAGGAGTCGGTCTACTAATCTTGGATGTCATGCCTTGTAACGCCCTCGATGCGGCTATAGCTCCCACGTGTCGAGGCACGACTTAGAGGCATAACCGCATTGAAAGCAATGTCGCAAGTCAGGCAATCATTACAACATCCCATGTAATATATAATAAAAGGGGGAGATAACATAGTTGGCTTACACTCGCCACGTCACATCAGAGTACATAAATAACATTCATCAAACAAATCACTCATGGCCCGACTACGGTGCCAAAATAGAAAAGACCCCCAACATGCGACAAGGTCCTGAATCGATAACCCCAACTAGGCACCACTACTGATCATCTGGAAAGGACACGTAGTATCGCTGAGAGTCCTCGTCGAACTCCCACCTGAGCTCGTAATCGTCAACTGGAGCGGAATCACCTGGACCTGCATCTGGAGTTGTAGTATCTGTGAGCCACAGGGACTCAGCAATCTCACACCCACGCGATCAAGACTATTTAAGCTCATAGGAATGGATAAGGCAAATATATGTGGAGCTGCAGCAAGCGACTAGCACATGTGGTGGCTAACTTATACGCAAAAGAGAGCGAGAAGAGAAGGCGAAGCACGAGCGAGAAGCTAATGGAACATCCTGCGCAAGCATAACTCCAACACCGTGTCCACTTCCCGGAGTCCGCCGAGAAGGGGCCATCACGGTAACACACACGGTTGATTCATTTTAATTAAGTTTAGTTCAAGTCATCTACAACCGGACATTAACAAATCCCATCTGCCCATAACCGCGGGCACGGCTTTCGAAAGATCAATCCCTGCAGGGGGGTCCCAACTTAGCCCATAACAAGCTCTCACGGTCAACGAAGGAATAGACCTCCACCCAAGACACACCGATCAGACTCGGTATCTCGGTACAACAAGATGATTCGACAGGTTAAAACAAGTCCAGCAACACCGCCCGAATGTGCCGACAAATCCCGATAGGAGCTGCACATATCTCTTTCTCAGGGCACACTCAGATGAGCAATCCGTACAACTAAAACCAAACCTTGAGTTTCCCCGAGGTGGCGCTGCACAGGGCTCTAGTTCGGACCAACACTCAGAGGAGCACTGGCCCGTGGGGGCTAAAATAAGATGACCCTCGGGCTCCGGAAACCCAAGGGAAAAGGGGTTAGGTGGCGAATGGTAAAACCAATGTTGGGCATTGCTGGAAAAGCTTTAATCAAGGCGAACTATCAAGGGGTTCCCATTATAGCCCAACCGCGTAAGGGACGCACAATCCGGGAATATAACACCGGTATGACGGAAACTAGGGCGGCAAGAGTGGAACAAAACACTAGGCGAGAGGCCGAGCCTTCCACCCTTTACCAAGTATATAGATGCATTAAGATAACATAGCAATATAATGATATCCCAACAAGTAAATAAATGTTCCAACGAGGAACGGCTCCAATCTTCACCTGCAACTAACAACGCTATAAGAAGGGCTGATCAAAGCGGTAACATAGCCAATCAACGGTTTGCTAGGACAATGGTGGGTTAGAGGTTCAACATGGCAATTGGGAGGCTGACAAGCAAAAGGTAGGCATCGTAGCAGTGGCAAAGCAAAAGAGCGAGCAAACTAGCATAGCAAAGATAGTAGTGATTTCGAGGGTATGATCATCTTGCCTGCACAGTTGTCAGAGTTGACTGGATCCTCACAAGCAAACTCAACGGGCTCCTCGGTAGCGAACTCGTCTCCCGGCTCTACCCAACAAGACAAACAAGCAACAAGGATACAATCAACCACGGGCAAGACCAAGCAATATGATGAAATGACGATATGCTATGCGGGATGCGATGCGGGATGCAGAATGCAAGATATGACAGGAAATGCATGAACCTGGCATCAACTTGGAAAACCAAGTGTGCCACTGGATAGAGGGGATGAAATCGCTTGAAAACGATATAAAGATCATAGGAATCGGAGCTACGGTTTGGAAATGGCAAGCGTTTTAAGATATGACACCGGTCTGCGATTTACAGCAAGTAGGCATCTAAATGCAACGAAATGAACATGCTACAGCCACCAAACATGAAAACAAAATACATGGCAGCGAAGTACACAAGATGGTTGACAAAACACTAGCACTGAGCCATAGGCAAATTCATCCACTAAGAGGTTCAAACAAGCATGGCTAAAACGCAAATGCAAAACAGATTTCAGACTTAGTGAAATTAACACTAGTCTGAAATTTCAGATCACGAAGCTCTCTTCGGAGCAGCAAAACAACATGATAGGAAACCTGAACATGACAAGTAAGAACATGGCATGGAGCTACTCAACAAGCTTAATAAAACACCCAAAGTGACCTGGGGCCAAAAGGGTTCACAAAATACTCTACCGAGCTCACGAACATCGCTCGAACACAATCAGTTTTCAGACTTAGTGAAAACTGAGACATGCTGAAATTTAACTCACGAAGGCATGTAAACGAGCTCGATGCACTCACTACGGTGCAAGTCATGGCAAGGAAAGCATATAACCAGCAAGAAGGCACAAAGTGCTAGCTACACATGGCAAGAACGAAGGCATAACATGCATGGAACACTAACGGTAGCATCGGCGAAATCGCAAACAAGTTAACGATCTGCCCAGATTAACAACGAAGCAAAAGTTGAGCTCGATTGAGTCAACCTAGAGCACTCCACAAATGCCAACAAAGACATGGATGGATAGAGCATAACTTAAATATCAAAACTCCCTTACTGATCATCCTCAAAAGAGGCACGGATCACTAGGAAACAAGCTGGACATATAGCATCATGAACTAGAATATCCCAGACTTAGTGAAAATCACTAAGTCCCTGAAATCTGCAATCTCAGGTACCCTACTTCGCAAGCTTGCACAAGACAACACACACGTCCTAAAAATGCATGGGTGGCACCTCTGGAAAGAAGACAAAATGCTTCACAAAACATCCCAAAGGGGCACAGGCATATCATGCACGAATTAATTATAGCAAAAATGACAAAAGTGCATGATGAACTAACGGATCTGCAGATTAACTCACGAAGCCTCCTTCTACCAGCATTTTGGGCCTCAAGATGACCTCAAATGCAAATGATGCAATGGAATGAAATGATGTACATGTCGAGACGAAGATTTTGACATATCATACGCCTAAAACGGAGCTACGGTTGCGGAGATACAAGCAGTCAAAGTTTGCTTAAAAAAAATTACGGGGAGAGGAAAAAGTCAACCCTCAGTTTAGATCCGAGATCTAGGGTTCGGGCACTGTAGCAGCCGGGGTCGGGGCGCGCCTCCCGAGGCGACGCCGGCGAAGGCGGGGACGGCGGCCGGCGGGGGCGGCGTCCTGGTGGCCGGAACGGCGGCGCCGGGCGGTGGCGGAACCGCGCCCACCGGAGACGGCAGCGGGGCG
This sequence comes from Triticum aestivum, assembly GCF_018294505.1. NCBI lineage: Eukaryota > Viridiplantae > Streptophyta > Magnoliopsida > Poales > Poaceae > Triticum > Triticum aestivum. The sequence continues at coordinate 479,037,905 of NC_057795.1, forward strand.
GAGCGGGGTCGGCGCGGCGGCCGCGGGGACGCGGCGACGAGCTCCGGTCGGGGGCGCGGCGGCCCGTGGCGGCGGCGGCCACCGGCGCCGGAGGTGGCGGCGGCGGACGTAGGAGGAGGCGGCGGAGAGGCTGCGGGCCGGGGAGGCGTTGGGCGGCGGCGCGGGCCTCGGGGGCCGGCCACGGGCCTCCCGGGCCTGGCGGCGGGGATGTGGTCCGGTGCCACGTGGCGGCGCGGGAGTGGCGGCGGAGAAATGTCCGGCCGGGTCGGACGTGTCCGGCTCGGCGCGGAGATGTTTTTTTTTTTGAACTAGGGTTTGGACGGGGAAGACGAGATCCGAAATGGAGGGGGGTATATATAGGCATAAGTGGAGCTAGGAGAGTCCAAATGAGGTGCGGTTTTCGCCCACACGATCGTGATCGAACGCTCTAGGACATGGAGCAGAGTTTGGTGGGTTTTGGGCCAAATTTGGGGGGTGTTGGGCTGCAACACACACGAGGCCTTTTCGGTCCCTCGGTTAACCGTTGGGGTATCAAACGAAGTCCAAATGACCCGAAACTTGACAGGCGGTCTACCGGTAGTAAACCAAGGCCGCTTGGCAAGACTCGGTCCAATCCGGAAGTGTTTAATCCCCACACAAGAAAGAAAGGTAGAAATGACCACCGGAGGAGAACGAAACGCCGGAATGCAAAACGGACAACGGGGAAAAAGCTCGAATGCATGAGATGAACATGTATGCAAATGCAATGCACGTGATGACATGATATGAGATGCACGAAAAAGAAAACAACACACGGAGACAAAGACCCGAACCCGAGAACTAAATATAACTTAGCGCCGGAGACGGCAAGAGTTGGATACAAATATGGAAAGTTACATCTGGGGCGTTACAACACTCCACCACTACGAAAAGATCTCGTCCCGAGATCTAGGACTGAAAGAACTCCGGGTACTCAGAACGGAGGTGATCCTCGCGTTCCCAGGTAGCTTCACGGTCGGAATGGTGTGACCACTTGACTTTGAGAAATTTGATTGACTTGTTGCGAGTCTTGCGTTCCGTCTCTTCGAGAATAGCAACTGGGTGCTCACGATAGGAGAGATCTTCTTGGAGCTCAATGTCCTCGAAGTTGACGGTGCGGTCAGGAGTCTTGAAGCACTTTCGAAGCTGAGAGACATGGAACACGTCATGAACATTTGCAAAGTTTGAAGGAAGCTCGAGTTGATAGGCGAGGTCGCCTCTCTTGCTGACAATCTTGAAAGGTCCCACGTATCTAGGGGCAAGCTTCCCTTTGATACCGAAGCGACGAGTACCTTTCATGGGAGAGACGTGGAGGTAAACATGATCTCCAATCTCAAAACCCAGATCACGATGCTTACTATCATAGTAACTCTTCTGGCGAGACTGGGCTGCTTTGAGGTTATCACGAATGACTTTGCACATTTCTTCTGCTTCTGTGATTAAGTCATTACCCAGCAGCTGACGTTCACCGGTTTCAGACCAGTTGAGAGGGGTACGGCACTTCCTGCCATACAGAATTTCAAAGGGGGCCTTGCCCAAACTTGCTTGAAAGCTGTTGTTGTATGAGAATTCAGCATAAGGAAGACAATCCTCCCACTTCATGCCGAAGGAGATCACACAAGCCCTGAGCATATCTTCAAGAATTTGGTTGACACGCTCGACTTGACCGCTTGTTTGAGGATGGAAAGCTGTGCTGAAGCGGATGTTGGTGCCCATAGCCTTCTGAAAAGAATCCCAAAACTTGGAGGTAAAGATGCTGCCACGGTCTGAAGATATCACTTGAGGAATACCGTGCAGAGAGACAATGCGAGAGGTATAGAGTTCCGCCAATTGAGCTGCAGTGATTGACTCTTTGATAGGCAGAAAATGAGCCACTTTGGTGAGCTTGTCGATGACGACAAATATAGCATCATTGCCACGCTTGGACTTTGGAAACCCAGTCACGAAGTCCATTTCAATGTGGTCAAACTTCCATTCTGGAATGGCAAGAGGTTGGAGGAGACCAGCTGGCCTTTGGTGTTCTGCCTTCACTCTTCTGCAGACATCACATTCGTTCACGAATTGAGCGATCTCGCGCTTCATTCGAGTCCACCAATAAGCTTGCTTGAGGTCCTGATACATCTTCGTACTACCAGGGTGGATGGAGAGGAGAGAGTTGTGAGCCTCGTTCATGATCACCTTACGGAGTTCACCTTTGGGCACAACAATTCGATCCTTGAAGAAGAGAGTGTCCTTGTCATCAAGTCGGTAGCACTTGTACTTGGACTGACTCTTTGCAATACCAATCTTCACCTTCTTCACCATAGCATCAAGAAGTTGGGCTTGGCGAATCTGGTCTTCTAAGGTAGGAGAGACTTGAAGGTTGGCGAGGAAACCTTGAGGAACAACTTGCAGATTAAGTTTGCGGAAAGCTTCACAAAGCTCGGGTTGACAAGGCTTGAGAATCAGACTGTTGCAATATGCTTTTCTGCTCAAAGCGTCAGCAATCACATTAGCCTTGCCTGGAGTATACTCGATACTCGGATTGTACTCTTGAATCATTTCGACCCATCGAGTCTGCCTGAGGTTGAGATTAGGCTGAGTGAAGATGTACTTGAGACTCTTGTGATCAGTGAAAATATCCACTTTCCTTCCCAATAGAAGATGTCTCCAAGTCAACAAAGCGTGCACAACTGCCGCCAACTCGAGATCATGAGTGGGGTAGTTCTTCTCATTAGGTTTCAACTGGCGAGAGGTATAAGCAACAACTTTCTTCTCTTGCATCAGTACAGCACCGAGACCTTGGAGAGAGGCATCACAAAAGACCTCGTACGGCTTGGTTTCATCAGGCGGAGTCAGAACTGGAGCAGTGACCAATTTCTCTTTCAAAGAGTTGAAAGCAATATCACACTCCGGAGACCAAACGTACTTGACGTGCTTCTGAAGAAGATTTGAGAGAGGCTTGGCGATCTTAGAAAAGTTTTCAACGAATCTTCTGCAATAGCTTGCGAGACCGAGGAAACTGCGGAGTTGCTTCACGTTCTGAGGAGGTTCCCAATTCACAATTGCAGACACCTTCTCAGGATTCACGGAAATGCCCTTGGCGGAGATGATATGACCAAGATAAAGAACCTCATCTAGCCAAAATTCACACTTGGAGAACTTGGCGTAGAACTGATGTTCTCTGAGCTTGTCAAGAACCAAACGCAAGTGCTTGGCATGATCTTCCTTGTTCTTCGAGAAAACCAGAATGTCGTCGAGATAGACCAAAACGAATTCATTGGTGTAGGGGTTGAAGATGAAGTTCATCATGCGAGAGAACGTCGGAGGAGCGTTGGCGAGGCCAAAAGACATGACGGTGTATTCATATGAACCAAAGCTTGTTCTGAACGCCGTCTTGGGAATATCTTGCTCACGAATACGAATCTGATGATAACCCATACGGAGATCAAGCTTGGAGAATACTTGAGCACCCTTGAGTTGTTCGAACAGCTCATTGATGTTGGGAAGTGGGTATTTGTTCTTTATGGTCTTCTTGTTTACTGGACGGTAATCAACACAAAGTCGACTCGATCCATCCTTCTTCTTCACAAAAAGAACACCACAACCCCACGGAGAAGTACTAGGCCGAATGAGACCCAATCTTTCTTGCTCATCGAGTTGTTTCTTCAACTCCTTCAACTCTTCGGGGCCGAGCTTGTAGGGACGTTTGCACACAGGTTCCGTACCGGGCTCAAGTTCAATAACAAATTCAACCGGCCGGTGCGGAGGCATCCCTGGAAGCTCTTCTGGAAAGACGTCTTGATACTCACAAACAACCGGAATCTGCGAAATAGCATCCAATTCACCCTTCTCATTGAGAGAAAACAACCGGATGGAATTATCTCGAGCGGCAAAGACAATGACCTCCTCAGACGAATGAGTCAGTTGAATCTGCCTGGCTGCACAATCAAGCTGAGCTTTATGCTTAGAGAGCCAGTCCATCCCGAGAATAAGATCGATATCGGAATTGCCAAGAACCACCGGAGAAGAGAGAAACTTGCAGTCGCCCAAAGTGATTGTAACATCCGGAACACACACTCGAGATGTCAAGAGGCTGGCCGGAGAGTCAATAGACAACGGTCTCGGCAACATTTGAGTAACAAAATCATGCTTGGAAGCAAAAGGTCTCGAGATGAAACAATGCGATGCACCAGTGTCAAAAAGAACTTTTGCAGGAATATCATTAACAGGAAGGTTACCCATGATCACGTCTGAAGAATCCTCTGCCTGAGCTGCATTCACCATATTGACCTTGGCGTGCTTGGGATTGTGCTTGACCACAGCTGTACTTGCCGATCTGACAGGAGGAGGAGGAGGAAGACGCCTTTGATTGGTACACTTGTTGGCATAGTGACCCTTCTGTTGGCACTTATTGCACGTGACCTCTGAAAGCGGACGGTGATACGGAGCACTCGGTCTTGGAGCTTGAGACGAAGCCTTGTTCTGAAAGCCTGGGTTGGGTGGGTGGGAGAAACCACTGCCACCTTTGCTCTTCTGCTGATACGGCTGACGGAACGGAGGAGGAGGAAGCCAATACTTCTGCTGCTTGACCACTTGAGTAGAGGAAGACGGAGTAACATCTCTGGCACGCTTCCTGGAAGCATCACATCTCATCTGAGCAGCCTCTTGCTTCAGTGCCATGTTGTAGAACTCATCGTATCTCAACGGCTCAAAGAGGACAAGAGCGAGCTGAATTTCCTCACGAAGACCACCCCTGAACTGATAGATCATGCTTTTCTCATCAGGAACATCCTGCTTGGCAAAACGGGCGAGCTTCTGGAACAACTTGTTGTAGTCATAGACAGACATAGAGCCTTGCTTCAGATTGCGGAATTCCTGACGCTTACTCTCAACCACACTTTGAGGGATGTGATGAGCGCGGAAATCTTGACGGAAATCGTCCCAAGTGATAACACGTCCACCTCTGGAATCCTTGTACTGCTGGAACCACTCTGCAGCCTGATCTTTGAGCTGGAAAGAAGCGAACTTGACGAAATCTTCAGGCCTGACGTTGCTGCATTCAAAATGCTTGCCCAGATCCACTAGCCAATCGTCAGCGTCGGTAGCCTCAACACAACCGCTGAACGTCTTTGGGCCATTTGCGAGGAACTGGTTCAGAGTAGCAAAGTGGTGCTGATTATGGCCTTGATTCCCTTGACTGCCTTGATTGCGCTCTTGAAGGATTTGCATGATCAACTGTGTGTTTGCATTAGTAGCGGCCATCACAGCTTGCCATGCTTCCGGAGGAGGCGGAGGTGGAGGCGGATTAGGATTCGGAGTCGTGCGCGTTGGAGGAGCCATCCTGAACAGGTTGACCACCATTAGCACATAGATAGACAACAATATAGAAGCTGAATCCAACGGAATGAAAATTGCAACATATAGTCTTCACATCCGAACAAAATGAACGAATGCATTCCTCTTCAAATGATCACATATCCATAAATTGCGAAGCCACGAAGAATTAAGGTAGAGAAATAAATCAACAAGGTACGGATCAAGAACGAATAATCGGTAAGAAATCCCAATCTCAAACCAATATCCGTGGAAGAAGAACTAGAGCTACTAGAATTCCCACCTATGAAACTCCCGAACCTTTCCGGTTATGCAATCAGGTGTTGGGGATACAGGGGAAGCACAATATCTCACCCAAACTAGCAAATCCTACATCCAGCTGTATCCATCCTTCAACACATAACCAGGAAAACTTCGGAAACCATCTACCTCAACCTTCGAAAAGCATCCGTTATACAAGTTATGGCGATACTCCCGAACTCCCGCCCCAGTACTGGGTGGCGTCGAGGTTATCTCACCAACGAACTGCATAAAAGAGATTTTCGATGTCGGCGAACATATCTCAAGTATACCAGAATTGCAACGATAAAATTGTGACGACAACACCTCGGAGCTCAACTCCCCGGGACACTGCCACAACCCCTAAAGACAGGAGGCACCAAGAACAATGTTCTCGTCACAAAACCATCGGAACAAAACCAAGATACTCGCGTGAACCTAAAAAAAAAATTTGTGAAATTTTAGAAGAGAAGAGTCAAAACTCTACGCCAGGATGCCTTACCAGAGCGATGAGGAGACTGGGAAGTAAAAAGAATTCCTAAGCTCTCTGATATATAATTCCTAAGGACTCAAAACATTTTTCTAGACACAACTCGGCTGCTAAAAACGATCAAGCAATGGGGCTCCTAAGGTCGGGGATGGCTCTGATTACCAACTTGTAACGCCCTCGATGCGGCTATAGCTCCCACGTGTCGAGGCACGACTTAGAGGCATAACCGCATTGAAAGCAATGTCGCAAGTCAGGCAATCATTACAACATCCCATGTAATATATAATAAAAGGGGGAGATAACATAGTTGGCTTACACTCGCCACGTCACATCAGAGTACATAAATAACATCCATCAAACAAATCACTCATGGCCCGACTACGGTGCCAAAATAGAAAAGACCCCCAACATGCGACAAGGTCCTGAATCGATAACCCCAACTAGGCACCACTACTGATCATCTGGAAAGGACACGTAGTATCGCTGAGAGTCCTCGTCGAACTCCCACCTGAGCTCGTAATCGTCAACTGGAGCGGAATCACCTGGACCTGCATCTGGAGTTGTAGTATCTGTGAGCCACAGGGACTCAGCAATCTCACACCCACGCGATCAAGACTATTTAAGCTCATAGGAATGGATAAGGCAAATATATGTGGAGCTGCAGCAAGCGACTAGCATATGTGGTGGCTAACTTATACGCAAAAGAGAGCGAGAAGAGAAGGCGAAGCACGAGCGAGAAGCTAATGGAACATCCTGCGCAAGCATAACTCCAACACCGTGTCCACTTCCCGGACTCCGCCGAGAAGGGGCCATCACGGTAACACACACGGTTGATTCATTTTAATTAAGTTTAGTTCAAGTCATCTACAACCGGACATTAACAAATTCCCATCTGCCCATAACCGCGGGCACGGCTTTCGAAAGATCAATCCCTGCAGGGGGGTCCCAACTTAGCCCATAACAAGCTCTCACGGTCAACGAAGGAATAGACCTCCACCCAAGACACACCGATCAGACTCGGTATCTCGGTACAACAAGATGATTCGACAGGTTAAAACAAGTCCAGCAACACCGCCCGAATGTGCCGACAAATCCCGATAGGAGCTGCACATATCTCTTTCTCAGGGCACACTCAGATGAGCAATCCGTACAACTAAAACCAAACCTTGAGTTTCCCCGAGGTGGCGCTGCACAGGGCTCTAGTTCGGACCAACACTCAGAGGAGCACTGGCCCGTGGGGGCTAAAATAAGATGACCCTCGGGCTCCGGAAACCCAAGGGAAAAGGGGCTAGGTGGCGAATGGTAAAACCAATGTTGGGCATTGCTGGAAAAGCTTTAATCAAGGCGAACTATCAAGGGGTTCCCATTATAGCCCAACCGCGTAAGGGACGCACAATCCGGGAACATAACACCGGTATGACGGAAACTAGGGCGGCAAGAGTGGAACAAAACACTAGGCGAGAGGCCGAGCCTTCCACCCTTTACCAAGTATATAGATGCATTAAGATAACATAGCAATATAATGATATCCCAACAAGTAAATAAATGTTCCCAACGAGGAACGGCTCCAATCTTCACCTGCAACTAACAACGCTATAAGAAGGGCTGAGCAAAGCGGTAACATAGCCAATCAACGGTTTGCTAGGACAATGGTGGGTTAGAGGTTCAACATGGCAATTGGGAGGCTGACAAGCAAAAGGTAGGCATCGTAGCAGTGGCAAAGCAAAAGAGCGAGCAAACTAGCATAGCAAAGATAGTAGTGATTTCGAGGGTATGATCATCTTGCCTGCACAGTTGTCAGAGTTGACTGGATCCTCACAAGCAAACTCAACGGGCTCCTCGGTAGCGAACTCGTCTCCCGGCTCTACCCAACAAGACAAACAAGCAACAAGGATACAATCAACCACGGGCAAGACCAAGCAATATGATGAAATGACGATATGCTATGCGGGATGCGATGCGGGATGCAGAATGCAAGATATGACAGGAAATGCATGAACCTGGCATCAACTTGGAAAACCAAGTGTGCCACTGGATAGAGGGGATGAAATCGCTTGAAAACGATATAAAGATCATAGGAATCGGAGCTACGGTTTGGAAATGGCAAGCGTTTTAAGATATGACACCGGTCTGCGATTTACAGCAAGTAGGCATCTAAATGCAACGAAATGAACATGCTACAGCCACCAAACATGAAAACAAAATACATGGCAGCGAAGTACACAAGATGGTTGACAAAACACTAGCACTGAGCCATAGGCAAATTCATCCATTAAGAGGTTCAAACAAGCATGGCTAAAACGCAAATGCAAAACAGATTTCAGACTTAGTGAAATTAACACTAGTCTGAAATTTCAGATCACGAAGCTCTCTTCGGAGCAGCAAAACAACATGATAGGAAACCTGAACATGACAAGTAAGAACATGGCATGGAGCTACTCAACAAGCTTAATAAAACACCCAAAGTGACCTGGGGCCAAAAGGGTTCACAAAATACTCTACCGAGCTCACGAACATCGCTCGAACACAATCAGTTTTCAGACTTAGTGAAAACTGAGACATGCTGAAATTTAACTCACGAAGGCATGTAAACGAGCTCGATGCACTCACTACGGTGCAAGTCATGGCAAGGAAAGCATATAACCAGCAAGAAGGCACAAAGTGCTAGCTACACATGGCAAGAACGAAGGCATAACATGCATGGAACACTAACGGTAGCATCGGCGAAATCGCAAACAAGTTAACGATCTGCCCAGATTAACAACGAAGCAAAAGTTGAGCTCGATTGAGTCAACCTAGAGCACTCCACAAATGCCAACAAAGACATGGATGGATAGAGCATAACTTAAATATCAAAACTCCCTTACTGATCATCCTCAAAAGAGGCACGGATCACTAGGAAACAAGCTGGACATATAGCATCATGAACTAGAATATCCCAGACTTAGTGAAAATCACTAAGTCCCTGAAATCTGCAATCTCAGGTACCCTACTTCGCAAGCTTGCACAAGACAACACACACGTCCTAAAAATGCATGGGTGGCACCTCTGGAAAGAAGACAAAATGCTTCACAAAACATCCCAAAGGGGCACAGGCATATCATGCACGAATTAATTATAGCAAAAATGACAAAAGTGCATGATGAACTAACGGATCTGCAGATTAACTCACGAAGCCTCCTTCTACCAGCATTTTGGGCCTCAAGATGACCTCAAATGCAAATGATGCAATGGAATGAAATGATGTACATGTCGAGACGAAGATTTTGACATATCATACGCCTAAAACGGAGCTACGGTTGCGGAGATACAAGCAGTCAAAGTTTGCTTAAAAAAATTACGGGGAGAGGAAAAAGTCAACCCTCAGTTTAGATCCGAGATCTAGGGTTCGGGCACTGTAGCAGCCGGGGTCGGGGCGCGCCTCCCGAGGCGACGCCGGCGAAGGCGGGGACGGCGGCCGGCGGGGGCGGCGTCCTGGTGGCCGGAACGGCGGCGCCGGGCGGTGGCGGAACCGCGCCCACCGGAGACGGCAGCGGGGCGGAGCGGGGTCGGCGCGGCGGCCCGCGGGGACGCGGCGACGAGCTCCGGTCGGGGGCGCGGCGGCCCGTGGCGGCGGCGGCCACCGGCGCCGGAGGTGGCGGCGGCGGACGTAGGAGGAGGCGGCGGAGAGGCTGCGGGCCGGGGAGGCGTTGGGCGGCGGCGCGGGCCTCGGGGGCCGGCCACGGGCCTCCCGGGCCTGGCGGCGGGGATGTGGTCCGGTGCCACGTGGCGGCGCGGGAGTGGCGGCGGAGAAATGTCCGGCCGGGTCGGACGTGTCCGGCTCGGCGCGGAGATGTTTTTTTTTTTGAACTAGGGTTTGGACGGGGAAGACGAGATCCGAAATGGAGGGGGGTATATATAGGCATAAGTGGAGCTAGGAGAGTCCAAATGAGGTGCGGTTTTCGCCCACACGATCGTGATCGAACGCTCTAGGACATGGAGCAGAGTTTGGTGGGTTTTGGGCCAAATTTGGGGGGTGTTGGGCTGCAACACACACGAGGCCTTTTCGGTCCCTCGGTTAACCGTTGGGGTATCAAACGAAGTCCAAATGACCCGAAACTTGACAGGCGGTCTACCGGTAGTAAACCAAGGCCGCTTGGCAAGACTCGGTCCAATCCGGAAGTGTTTAATCCCCACACAAGAAAGAAAGGTAGAAATGACCACCGGAGGAGAACGAAACGCCGGAATGCAAAACGGACAACGGGGAAAAAGCTCGAATGCATGAGATGAACATGTATGCAAATGCAATGCACGTGATGACATGATATGAGATGCACGAAAAAGAAAACAACACACGGAGACAAAGACCCGAACCCGAGAACTAAATATAACTTAGCGCCGGAGACGGCAAGAGTTGGATACAAATATGGAAAGTTACATCTGGGGCGTTACATGCCTGTATAATGATCATTGCCTGGATATTGTCATGATTATTTGAGGTTCTATCAATTGCCCAACAGTAATTGTTTTCCCATCATTTGCTATTTTTTCTCGAGAGAAGCCACTAGTGAAACCTACGGCCCCCGGGTCTATTTTCATCATATTTGCCTTTGCGATCTATTTTCTCTTGCATTTATTTTCAGATCTATTAAACCAAAAATATAAAATATGTTGCTGTAATTTATTTGTTCCGGGATCTATTTATCCTATCTACCAATTTTTACCTCACGTTATTTGCCTACTTGAGGCGCCGTACCGGGAAGGGATTGACAACCCCTTAAAAACATCGGGTTGTGAGTATTTGTTATTTGTGTGTAGGTGTTGTTTACGTGGTGTGAGGAGGTTCTCCTACTGGTTCGATAACCTTTGTGTCATCACTGAGGGAAATACCTACCATCGCTATACTGCATCATCCCTTCCTCTTTGGGGAAATACCGACGTAGTTCTAGTAGACATCACCAATCCTCCTTGAAATGCTTTTACTTTCCCTGAACGATAGATAAGTATCGGGTATAATTATTGCAAGTAAGTAAGCTTTCGATTGCACCTACAAATACGTAACTGGAAGCAAATAGCATTGGAGAGGGGGTTATTAACGGTACATCATGACCAAGTATTCAAACACCATAGACGGTGCTTTAAGTTCCAAAAGCAAATAGTTCGACGAAAGCCAAATAGTTCGACAAAAAACAAATAGCGAATGGAAACACCCTGCAAATAACCGCTTATCTATCGCTCGATGTTCTTCTCCCCCTTTTTGTCAACAAGTGTCGATAAGGAAAGAGAATGCACAGGAGGAACTACTTGTCTGAAGAATCCTCAGAGTCAGAACTCGAATTGTTAGCAAAGCAGAGCGAGTGATGGTCGAGGCCGAAGCAGGAGTTGGAGACGTAGCATGGGCTTAGGGATCAGCTTCGGGAGTAGCAGCGCGAGGTACATCCATCTTGAAGATAACTGTGCCTGTTGTGTCTTTGAGAACATCACATGGTTCAACAAACTGTAGGTCAGTAGAGTCGGAATGCTGAGGAAGCACTGGGGCTTGCTTCAGATGCGAGGAACTTCAAACAACTCCAGATAATCATATTCTTCCTTGATGCCCTTACAAACAGTTGCTTGCAAGAGTAATGCTTGCGCAGAAGGGTCCAGGAGCGCTTTTTTTGTTCCTTCTCATACAAAAGAGCTTGGCAAGATAATTTGTGAAGCAAATTTATCTCAATCATCATTTCCAGCTTCACTTTTCAGTCGAGCTTGATATGGCTTTCCAGGGCTTGTTGAGTGCGAAGACAAATCTCGTACAATAAAGGATTCTCTTCACGAGGGATTTCAACTTTTGCTTTCTTGACCTTCATAGCTGTAGCAGGAACAGACATAAAAGCAGGAGTAGTAGCATTAATTGGTATTTTGCACTTTGCCGATGTCCTTCACAATTTAGAGTGTGTCGCAAACTCGTGGCATGAAAACTTTCGGGACATGTGGGCAGAAAATAATAAATTCCTCAAGAAGTTGCACGATGGCAAACATGACCCAAGGTGCATATGGCTTCAAGGCTTGAGGGTTATCATTCGATTAGGCTAGGTTGCGAATAAAAAGATCCGGAACATCAAAATAAATCCCTTCAACAGAGGATAGAAGAGCATTTGCGATGATGCCTTGAATGGGTTCTGGCCTGTTTGTTGGCGTGAGGGAATTGTAGAGGATATAGAACAACGCTTTGTTCTCATAAGCCAGATTCTTTGGATTCACCTATGTACATTCATCACCAACAAGCTTGGGGTGCATCAGCATATGAATTTGAGCTTCAGATACTTCTCAAAAGTGTAGTCTATGTTCAAGATTTGCAGCAAATACGCACATAGGAAGATTAAACAGTGCTAAGACCTGGTCAGCCAAACATTTGATCTTTCCTTATCCTGTCATCCATTCGAGGATCCAAGTACTGCTATCTGCAAGGTCTCCTTAGATATAATGAGTGGCATAGAACTGAAGGATTATCTCACGATTCCAGCCATGATTGAAACAAAGGAAGCTCTCCAGGAAGACTTGTTCAATCTACTAGATGGTATGATGAAAGCAGGATAAACTTTCGAGGTCAGCAAAATCCAGAGCTTGTGCTTGAAAATGCAATTCTTCTCATACAAAATACAAGCATAATACACCGCATATTCCTTGGTACATAATCTTGGTGACAAGGAAGTTCTTTCTCCATCATATGGGATGGTTCCAAAGAGTGCAAGTTTCAAAAGATAAAGCTGCTCGTTAAAGGCAGGACCATTCGGCCCATCTTTGACAAGAACAAGGGAAATGTTTCTAGTGGCTTTCTCAGCTATTCTTCTTCACTCATGTTCTGGGTCTGAATGTCATTAGGTGCAGGCACACCTTCCTCCATAGGCTTGAGAGGAGCACTAGGCTTCCTTCATTTTTCTGGTATAGATTGCCTTGAGGAACTTGACGGGTTATCACTTTTGCTCGCTAGAACTCCTTCAACAGCTTTCTTGCTTTCAGGTACTAGACCCTTTCTTTCAAGGTATTTTCTTCGGTTGGAGGCACAACAACTTCTTTCTCAGACGATTGGGGCACAACTGGTGGAAAAATTACTTCTTGAGCCATCGGCTCATCAGATTTTCTTTCTCCCTCTTCGAACAGTGGTGCAGTGGAATGAGGGTCAACATCCATCTGGGTAGGGGCACCAAATGAAGCGATGGGGGTGGTTTTGTCTCGAGAAGTATTTAGCTCCCCCTCAATGTTGTCACTCTCCTCCTTGAGTGATACAGAGGGCTCAGCTTGCAATGATTTCGGAGGCGATGGATCTGCCTTCTCAACTTCAATTTCCTCATCAACCTCATCAGCTGAGACTTGCTCCTTAGGCGAAGCATTTTCTTCATCAGTCTTTTCCTGAAAGATTTCAACAACATAAGGTTGTTCTTGGGCTACCGGAGTAGGAATGATAACCTCCACATGGTCAACTTGCTGCATAGGTTCATCCTTGTGATTTGAAGATGGTGGAACCTGCTGCAAGGGAGTAATGGAATCAAGTGGAATATCAACAGAAACAGTCTGAAGGTGGCGATCTTGGTTTACTTTCGGTTTTCTAGCTCTTTCTCTGGCCTTATAACGTTTTTTCTTGGATTCTTCTTCGAACAAGATCTACCTTGTGGTCAATCTGATCGTTTCTTCTGTCACACAGCTGAGACACTTCCATATGCAACTGCGAGTGCCAATCAATTTTCTCATTCTTCATAATACTGAGAGCCTTGGTGATTTCAACAATGTATTTGTTCAGATGTTTTCTTTTGGATTTAGAGTTGGCGTCTCTCCTCATTTGCTCAATAGCTTGCTTGTCCTTGATAGCTTGGTTCAACTTCTTTGTAATTTTCCTCAGCTCGATGAAATTTTTCGTTACCATTTTCGTAACATCATCAGGAATTCCCAGACTGCTTATATCAGTAGATTTTGCATCACATGCAACACTTTCAATCACATCGATCATTAAATTGAAATCATATTCCTGTTCCTTTGTGAAAGCAGGAACACTGGGTTTGGCCTTCTTAGCAGAAGCATCTTCTTTTCCTTCAGACTACAACTTTCTCTTCACTGTTGGAATAGAAGAATGCAAAGGTTTGTTAGTGACGGAGGTGGGTGCAAGCCTTGGTGATTTCCTTGGAGAGAGTGAACTTTCACTGGCGGGGGGCTCCTATATGGCCTATTGAAATGGCACATTGATCATACATGGGAATTTCATCAGGAGCACATTCGTTCTTGGAACAGAGAAGGCATGATGATGTCACACTCTTGGAGGAGGACCATTCCCGGGCTGTTGTACATGTTGCACGATACCAGCAAGCTTTGCGTTGCAGCCATAGCCGCAAAGTTTGTTCCTGGGGGCTTGATGAAGGCGACCTTGTTATTTGGAGGATTCAATCCTCGAAGAGACCAAACAAGTTGACACCAAAGTGGGAAATCCCTTACTGGGTAGTTAAAGTCACTAGACCTAGCTCAATCCATGTAGAGGACAAAGATGGCACACCCATGCAAAACTCATGGAATGTTGAGCCTCTTTGCAAGTTCTACCCACAAGGCATAGTTGTCGGACACCGCGGCAACACCTTTTGTATAAGTTGGCCATCATGGCATGTAACCTTTGTATAGAGCTGCATAGTTAAATGAAGTTAAGTGTTTCACAACTCTTGTTGGTGTACATTTGTGTTATGTATGTTAAATACCACGTTCTGTTACATTTGCAATCCTTGTATCAAATGTTTAACATGTCGTCAAGTGTTCTAGCCGACATATTTTTTCTCCTTTTTTATTAAAGGAAGAGTAGTTCCTCCGCGTGCAAGTTTCCCGGGAGGAGGAATGGCGTGGACACCAATGACGTTCAAGTTATCATCAACCACAAGAAGATCAGCAAAGAAAACTAAGTACCAAAAAACTTTGAAACATTCTTGTTGCCAGTCTTCCATGGATGATTTCTTTATTTGTAAAAACATGCATGTGAAGGAACCTTGCCGGAATTAGTAGCGCTCCTAGTTGTTTCGAGTCTGCTCAGCAACTTAGGTGGTTGCACTGAGACTGGGATGTGTTAGCATTACCGAGAAGCGACACTTCCCGCAGGCTACTAAGGATCCGTCCCCAAGCGCTACCGGCTGGATGTGCGCATCAAGAAGGTTTTTCCGACAAGCATAGGGTATAAAAAATACAAAGGAAAAATTACATGAGGAAGATGCATACATTCATTCAACATGAAAGTTGTATCATATACACAGCAAGACCGGCCTAATTCAAGACAACTATTTTTCTTTACATTTGCCTTGTTAGCAGCGGGAATACAAGATAAGCTTTAAATTTTTTAGGACGCCTTGGATGCGGCTG
This sequence comes from Triticum aestivum, assembly GCF_018294505.1. Classification (NCBI taxonomy): domain Eukaryota; kingdom Viridiplantae; phylum Streptophyta; class Magnoliopsida; order Poales; family Poaceae; genus Triticum; species Triticum aestivum. The sequence goes on from NC_057795.1 coordinate 479,053,356, forward strand.
CACCTCTCACCGGCAGAATTGATGAGTGATATTTTTACACTCATTTCAACCTTGTTTAAACTGAGATATTTCATTAAAAGACACATATTCGCTCCGATATTGCCACTAATGACTAACGAATGCAAAGGATTCTGCAAATTCTCTCTTTATTATGGTTTGCACAGGAAATGGGCTAAAAAGGGAAGATATCATGTGGGGGAAAGGAAAGGATGGAAAATGGAGAAGATATGAATCATCAGGAGGCATCGGAAGGACTCCAGAGCAAAAGACGGCATTCCATATGACCGCGAGCGCTCGCATGGGCTTTCATTTGGCGTGGAAACTGAGGTAACTCATCCACCTAAACAACTTTTATTAAGGGGACCCTGTCAAAATGTTAACAGGAGAGGCAGAAAAGCAGCATCGAGCACAACTACAACCCATTCATCATCATCTTCATCCACAAACCCTAGCCACCACCATCTTCACCTCCATAGGCATCTCCACCACCATAGGTGGAACATAAAATGAATCCCTTCAGCTGAGGCTAGAAGAGCATTTGCCACGATGCCTTGAATGGTTTCTGGCCTATTTGTTGGCGTGAGGGAATTGCAGAGGATATAGAACCAAATTTTGTTCTCATAAGCCAGATTCTTTGGATTCACCTCTATACATTCATCACCAACAAGCTTGGGGTCCATTAGCATATGAATTTGAGCTTCAGATACTTCCCAAAAGTGTAGTCTATGTTCACAATTTGCATCAAATTCGCACCAAGGAAGATTCAACAGTGCAAAGACCTTGTCAGCCGAACATTTGATCTTTTCTTCTCTTGTCATCCATTCGAGGATCCAAATACTGCTATCTGCAAGGTCTCCTGAGATATAAAGAGTAGCATAGAACTGAAGGATGATTTCACAATTCCAACCATGATTGAAACGAAGGAAGCTCTCTAGGAAGACTTGTTCAATCTGCTAGATGGTATGATGAAAGCAGGGTAAACTTTCAAGCTCAGCAAAATCCAGAACGTGTGCTTGAAAATGCGATTCTTCTCATACAGAATACGAGCATAATACACTTCATGTTCCTTGGTCCAGAATCTTGGTGACAAGGAAGTTCTTTCTGCATCATATGGGCTGGTTCCAAAGAATGCAAGTTTCAAAAGAAGATGATGCTCGTTAAAGGTAGGACCATTCGGCCCATCTTTGATAGGAAACAAGGGAAAGGTTTCTAGTGGGTCTCCCAGCTATTCTTCTTCCTCATGTTCTGAGTCCGAATGTCATCAGGTGCCGGCACACCTTCCACAATAGGCTTGAGAGGAGCACAATGATTCCTTGATTTTTCTGGTACAGATTGCCTTGAGGAACCTAACGGTTTATCACTTTTGCTCGTTAGAACTCCTTCAGCAACTTTCTTGCTTTCGGGCACTAGGGCCTTTTCTTTCACTATATTTTCTTTGGTTGGAGGCACAACAACTTCTTTCTCCTACGATTGGGGCACAACTAGTGGAACAATTACTTCTTGAGCCATCGGCTCATCAGATTTTCTTTCCTCCTCTTCCAACATCCATCTAGGTAGGGGCACCAGATGAAGCGACAGGGGTGGTTTTGTCTCAGGAAGCATTTAGCTCCCCCTCAATCTTGTCACTCTCCTCGAGTGATACAGAGGGCTCAACTTGAAATGATTTCGGAGGCGATGGATCTGCCTTCTCAACTTCAATTTCCTCACCAACCTCATTAGCCAAGACTTGCTCCTTAGGTGAAGCATTTTCTTCAGCAGTCTTTTCCAGAAAGATGTCAACAACATCAGGTTTTTCTTGGGCTACTTGAGTAGGAATGATAACCTCCACATGGTCAACTTGCTTCATAGGTTCGTCCTCGTTAGTTGGAGATGGTGGAACTTTCTGCAAGGGAGTACTAGAATCAAGTGGAATATCAATAGCAATAGTCTGAAGGTGGCGATCTTGGTTTACTTTTGGTTTGCTAGCTCTCGCTCTGCCCTTGTGACGTTTTTCTTCTTGGATTCTTCTTCGAGCAATATCTTCCTTGCGGTCAATCTCCTCATTTCTTTTGTCACACAACTGAGACACTTCCATATGCAACCGCGAGTGCCAATCAATTTTCTCATTCCTCATGAGACTGAGAGCGTTGGTGATTTAAAAAATCTCTTTGTTTAGATGTTTTCTTTCGCATTCAGAGTTGGCATCTCTGCTCTTTTGCTCGACAGCTTTCTTGTCCTTGACATCTTGGTTCAATTTCTTGGTAATTTTCCTCACCTTGATGAAATGTTTTGTTACCATTTTGGTAACATCATCAGGAAAACCCAAACTACTTATATCAGTAGATTTTGCATCATATGCAGCACTTTCAATCACATCGATCATGAAACTAAAATCATATTTTTGTTCCTCTGTGGAAGCACAAACACTGGGTTTGGCCTTCTTAGCTTTATTTTCCTTCAGACTGCAACTTTCTCTTTGCTGTTGGAATAGCAGAACCCAAAGGTTTATCAGTGATGGAAATGGGTGGAAGCCTTGGTGATTTCCTTGGAGAGGGTGAAACTTTCATTGGTGAGGGGATCCTGTATGGCCTGTTGAGAATGGCACGTTGATCATACATTAGAATTTCATCAGGAGCATCTTCATTGGATGACTCATCAGATGAGTTAGAAGCGGCCTTCTTTGATTTCCTGGCGATGGATTTCTTTCTGGGAGCACGACGCGAACCAGATTTCCTGGACTTGCTTCCCTTGGAGGCAGAAGCATGATCCTTCTTCTTCTGAATGTCTTGTTGTGTCAGTGCGACGTTTTCTACTTCACCTTGGTTTTTCTTCACTTTCCTAGCATCACACTTGGATTTGGCCTTCGCCCTCATAGCCACTTCATCGGGAAAATCAACGATGGTTTTGAGGGAGTTAGGATGAGTATTCGAAGGCTGTGGTGGTCTGAAATTTTCATCATCAGGGCCAATGCAATTTTCAGCAATGCAGTCATTCCATGGTGGTGTGTAGGCAAACAGAATCGTATACTTCTCGCGAACATTTTCATAGTTGAACCAGTTCTTCGCCCAGTGGTGCAGAATCCTTTGAAACCTGTTGTTGCGGTTAGTTGTTGATTCAACCCCAGGTGGAGTTTTGTAACCATCTGGCTCAGACATCTCAGAAGTGGCATTCTTCTCTCTGCCATGACCACCCTTTTTAGAATTACCATCGGAGAACATGGTTAGGGTATGTGTGACTGATACGTCTCCAACGTATCTATAATTTTTGATTGTTCCGTGCTATTATATTACCTGTTTTGGATGTTTATGGGCTTTACTCTACACTTTTATATCATTTTTGGGACTAACCTACTAACCGGAGGCCCAACCCGAATTTCTTATTTCAGTGTTTCGAAGGAAAAGAATATCAAACGGAGTCCAAAGGAATGAAACCTTCGGGAGTGATCTTTTTGGAACAAACGCAATCCAGGAGACTTGGAGTGGACGTCAAGAACCGAACCAGGTGGCCACGAGGGTGCCCAGCATGCCCTAAGGGGGTGGGTGCACCCCCCACCCTCGTGGGCCCCTCGAGCGTCAACCGACATACTTCTTCCTCCTATATATATTCACGGACCCCTCAAACATCCAGGAGCACCACGAGAAATTATTTCCACCGCCGCAACCTTCTATATCCGTGAGATCCTATCTTGGAGCCTTCGCCGGCGCTCCGCCGGAGGGGGAATCGAGCATGGAGGGCCTCTACATCATCTCCAAGGCCTCTCCGATGAGTTGTGAGTAGTTTACCACAGACCTTCGGGTCCACAGTTATTAGCTAGATGCTTCTTCTCTCTCTTTGAATCTCAATACAAAGTTCTCCTCGATCTTCTTGCAGATCTATTCGATGTAACTCTTCTTGCGGTGTGTTTGTCGAGATCCGATGAATTGTGGGTTTATGATCAAGTTTATCTGTGAGAAATATTTGAATCTCCTCTGAATTCTTTTTCGTGTGATTAATTTATCTTTGCAAGTCTCTTCAAATTATTAGTTTGGTTTGGCCTACTAGATTGATCTTTCTTGCAATGGGAGAAGTGCTTAGCTTTGGGTTCAATCTTGCGGTGTCCTTTCCCAGTGACAGCAGGGGCAGCAAGGCATGTATTGTATTGTTGCCATCGAGGATAAAAAGATGGGTTTTATATCATATTACATGAGTTTATCCCTCTACATCATGTCATCTTTCTTAATGCGTTACTCTATTCTTCATGAACTTAATACTCTAGATGCAGGCAGGAGTCGGTCGATGTGTGGAGTAATAGTAGTAGATGCAGAATCTTTTCGATCTACTTGTTGCGGACGTGATGCCTATATACATGATCATGCCTAGATAATCTCATAACTATGCGCTTTTCTATCAATTGCTTGATAGTAATTTGTTCACCCACCGTAATACTTATGCTATCTTGAGAGAAGCCACTAGTGAAACCTATGGGCCCCGAGTCTATCTTTTATCATATAAGTTTCCATCTACTTTTATTTGCATCTTTTATTTTCCAATCTATATCATAAAAATACCAAAAATATTTATCTTATCTTATTATCTCTATCAGATCTCACTTTCACAAGTTACCGCGAAGGGATTGACAACCCCTTTATCGCGTTGGTTGCGAGGTTCTTGTTTGTTTGTGTAGGTGCATCGAACTTTTGAGGATCCTCCTACTAGATTGATACCTTGGTTCTCAAAAACTGAGGGAAATACTTATGCTACTTTGCTGCATCACCCTTTCCTCTTCAAGGGAAATACCAATGCATGCTCAAGACGTAGAAGTTACCAATTCATCTTTGGGCTGACTGTGAGCAGAGGGAATTTCATCATCATCTACTTCGGATTCAGACTCAGGTTTCTTCTTTAGAGTTTTGGGAGGCTTTGATGATTTTCCTCCTCCTGTCAATCTCATTCGTTCAGACCTTGGTGGAAGCTGAGGAAATTCCCCTTTATAATCTGAATATTGTTCAGAACTCTGCACCATGACCAACCCGTGAAGAGAATAGATGCGAGGGAAAATGGGATAGGGTCATAAACATGCATAGAAGGTTTAAAATGAATGTTGGAGAAGATATCCTTGATAGATTTCAAACTAGCCATAGAATCAAGGCAGAATAAAGTCTATCTAATCTTTCCTATGAGCACACATGAACCCTAGGTCGAGGGGAACTAGTACGAGGAAAATCTACAAGCCGCACCAATTAAATCTTAGTGATTCCTAAAGATCTACCGCAGTGAAATAAAACAAAGAAAATGGCGTCGTACGAACTGCCCTAAGAACAGAGATATGGAAAGGAGCAGTTTCGGATCTAAGCACCATAAGTTGGCAACTTAGATCAACTACGGTAGTGCGGGAGGGAAGATTACCACACTGGCGTGATCAATGGCATCGAGGTTTCACCGAAGTTGCATGATACGTCTCCAATGTATCTATAGTTTTTGATTGTTCCATGCTATTATATTATCTATTTTAGATGTTTAATGGGATTTAATATGCTCTTTTATATTATTTTTGGGACTAACCTATTAATCGGAGGCCCAGTGCCAGTTTCTGTTTTTTTGCCTATTTTAGAGTTTTGCAGAAAAGGAATACCAAACGGAGTCCAAATGGAATGAAACCTTCACGATGATCTTTCTTGGACCGAAAGCAAACCAGAAGACTTGGAGTTGAAGTCAGAAATGCCACGAGGGGCCCACGAGGCAAGGGGCACGCGTGAGTAGTTTACCACAGACCTTCAGGTCCATAGTTATTAGCCAGATGGCTTCATCTCTCTCTTTGATTCTCAATACAAAGTTCTCCTCGATGTTCTTGGAGACCTATTTGATGTAATACTCTTTTGCGATGTGTTTTCCGAGATCCGATGAATTATGGATTTATGAACAAGATTATCTATGCATATTATTTGGTTCTTCTCTGAATTCTTATATGCATGATTTGATATCTTTGCAAGTCTCTTCGAATTATCGGTTTAGTTTGGCCTACTAGATTGATCTTTCTTGCAATGGGAGAAGTGCTTAGGTTTGGGTTCAATCTTGCGGTGTCCTTTCTCAGTGACAGTAGGGGCAGTAAGGCACGTAGTGTATTGTTGCCATCGAGGATAAAAAAGATGGGGTTTATATCATATTGCTTGAGGTTATCCCTCTACATCATGTCATCGTGCTTAATGCGTTACTCCGTTCTTATGAAATTAATACTCTAGATGCATGCTGGATAGCGGTCGATGTGTGGAGTAATAGTAGTAGATGCAGAATCGTTACGGTCTACTTGACACGGACGTGATGCCTATGTTCATGATCATTGCCTTAGATGTCTTCATAATTATGCGCTTTTCTATCAATTGATTGGGAGTAATTTGTTCACCCACTGTTATACATGCTATCTCGACAGAAGCTACTAGTGAAACATATGGCCCCCGGGGCTATTTTCCATTATATTGCATATCTTTGAATCTCGTTTACTATTTTGCAATATTTACTTTCCAATCTATACAACAAAAATACCAAAAATATTTACTTTATTATCTCTATTAGATCTCACTTTTGCGAGTGACCGTGAACGGATTGACAACCCCTTTATCACGCTGGTTGCAAGGTTCTTGATTGTTTGTGCAGGTACTAGGTGACTTGTGCATCGTCTCCTACTGGATTGATACATTGGCTCTCAAAACTGAGGGAAATACTTAAGCTACTTTGCTGCATCACCCTTTCCTCTTCAAGGGAAAAACCAACACAAGCTCAAGAGGTAGAAAGAAGGATTTCTGGCGCTGTTGCCGGGGAGATCTACGCCGAGTCAAGCCATACCAAGTACCCATCATTATGTCTTCTCCCTCGTGTTACATTATTTGCCATTCGCCTCTCATTTTCCTCTCCCCCACTTCTAAAATGATTTTTGAAAACCTTTGCCTTTTCTTTGCCCCTCTTTCGTTCGTCTCTTTTCACATTCTTCTTGTGTGCTTGTGTGTTGGATTGATTGTTTGTCATGATGGCTCAAGATAATACTAAATTTTGTGACTTTTCCAATACCAACAACAATGATTTTATTAGCACTCCGATTGCTCCTACTACCGATGCTGAATCTTGTGAAATTAATAGCGCTTTGTTGGATCTTGTTATGGAAGATCAATTTTCTGGCCTTCCTAGTGAAGATGCCGCAACCCATCTAGACAACTTCATTGATTTGTGTGATATGCAAAAGAAGAAAGATGTGGATAATGATATTGTTAAATTGAAGATATTTCCGTTTTCGCTTAGAGATCGTGCTAATACTTGGTTCTCTTCTTTGCCTAAAAATAGTATTGATTAATGGAATAAGTGCAAAGATGCTTTTATCTCTAAGTATTTTCCTCCCGCTAAGATCATCTTCCTTAGAAATGATATTATGAATTTTAAGCAACTTGATCATGACCATGCTGCACAAGCTTGGGAGAGGATGAAATTAATGATACGTAATTTCCTACATATGGTTTGAATTTGTGGATGATTATACAATTTTTTTATGCCGGATTGAATTTTTCTTCTAGAAATCTTTTAGATTCGGCCGCGGGAGGAACTTTTATGGAAATCACTTTAGGAGAGATTACTAAACTCCTAGATAATATTATGGTTAATTATTCTCAATGGCACAACGAAAGATCCAATAGTAAAAAAGTTCATGCGATTGAAGAGATTAATGTTTTGAGTGGAAAGATGGATGAACTTATGAAATTATTTGCAAATAAAAGTGTTTCTTCTGATCCTAATGATATGCCCTTGTCCACTTTGATTGAAAATAGTAATGAATCTATGGATGTGAATTTTCTTGGAAGGAACAATTTTGGTAACAACGCGTATAGAGGAAATTTTAATCCCAGGTTGTAACCTAGCAATTCCTCTAATAATTATGGTAATTCCTACAACAAGTCTTATGGAAATTTTAATAAGATGCCCTCTGATTTTGAGAATAGTCTTAAACAATTTATGAGTTCACAAAAGGATTTCAATGCGTTGATTGAAGAAAATTTGCTTAAGATTGATGAGGTAGCTAGGAACATGGACAGAATTTCTCTTGATGTGGATTCTTTGAAACTTAGATCTATTCCACCTAAGCATGATATCAATGAATCTCTCAAATCCATGAGAATTTCCATTGATGAGTGCAAAGAAAGAACTGCTAGGATGTGTGCTTAAAAAGATTGGTTTGTTAAAGTGTGTTCTTCTAGTGTTCATGATAATAATAATGAAGATCCAAAAGTGATTGATGTGACTCCTATTAAATCTTTTTTTATAATATGAATCTTGATAAAGATGGGACTGGACATGATTCAACTTTAGTTAAAATGCGTCCCAATGATTCGGAGTTTTCAGATCTAGATGCAAAAATTGATAAAAGTGGGATTGAAGAGGTCAAAACTTTAAATAGCAATGAACCCACTATTTTGGATTTCAAGGGATATAATTGTTATAATTGTTCTTTAATAGATTGAATTTCCTTGTTGCAATCCGTGCTAAATTCTTCTCATGCTTATAATCCAAATAAAGCTTTTACTAAACATATCGTTGATGCTTTGATGCAATCTTATGAAGAAAATCTTGACCTAGAAGTTTCTATCCCTAGAAAACTTTATGATGAGTGGGAACCTACTATTAAGATTAATATTAAATATTATGAATGCTATGCTTTGTGTGATTTGGGTGCTAGTGTTTCCATGATTCCAAAAACTTTATGTGATGGGCTAGGTTTGTGTAAATTTGATGATTGTTCTTTAAATTTGCATCTTGCGGATTCTACCATTAAGAAACCCATGGGAAGGATTAAATATGTTCTTATTGTTCCAAATAGGAATTATGTGCCCGTAGATTTCACTGTTCTTGATATAGATTGCAATCCTACATGTCATGTTATTCTTGGTAGATCTTTCCTTAGAACGATTGATGCATTTATTGATATGAAAGAAGGAAATATTAAATTCCAATTTCTTTTAAGGAAGGGCATGGAACACTTTCCTAGGAAGAAATTTAAATTGCCTTATGAATCTATTATGAGAGCAACTTATGGATTGCATACCAAAGATGGCAATACCTAGATCTACTCATGTTTTTATGCCTAGCTAGGGGCGATAAATGATAGCGCTTGTTGGGAGGCAACCCAATTTTATTTTTGTTCTTTGATTTTTGCTCCTTTTTAGTAATAAATAATTCATATAGCTTCTGTTTATATGTGGTTTTATGTTTTAATTAGTGTTTGTGCCAAGTAGAACCTTTGGGAAGACTTGGGTGAAGTCTTTGTGATCTTTCTGTAAAAAACAGAAACTTTTGCGCTCACGACAATAGCTCTAATGTTTTACAGAAGAGCTCTTTTAGGTAGATTCTTTTTGCAGATGATTAATAGACAAAATTTTCACTTCCACCAATTTATTTAGTAATTTTTAGAGTTACATAAGTATTCGAAAGTTAAAGATTTCTACAGACTGTTCTGTCTTTGATAGATTCTGTTTTTCGTGTGTTGTTTGCTTATTTTGATGAATCTATGAGTAGTATCGGGGGGTATGAACCATATAGAAGTTGGAATACAGTAGGTTTAGCATAAATATAAATAAAGAATGAGTTCATTAAAGTACCTTAAAGTGGTGGTTTATTTTCTTATACTAACGGAGCTCATGAGATTTGCTGTTGAAGTTTTGTGTTGTGAAGTTTTCAAGTTTTTGGGTAAAGATTTGATAGATTTTGGAATAAGGAGTGGCAAGAGCCTAAGCTTGGGGATGCCCAAGGAACCCCAAGGTAAAATTCAAGGACAACCAAAAGCCTAAGCTTGGGGATGCCCCGGAATGCATCCCCTCTTTTGTCTTCATCTATCGGTAACTTTACTTGAAGTTATATTTTTATTCACCACATGATAGGTGTTTTGCTTGGAGTGTCTTGTATGACATGAGTCTTTACTTTTAGTTTACCTCAATCATCCTTGCTGTACACACCTTTTGGGAAAGACACGCATGAATCGGAATTTATTAGAATACTCTATGTATTTCACTTATATCTTTTGAGCTAGACAATATTGCTCTAGTGCTTCGCTTATATCTGTTTAGGGCACGGCGGTGGTTTTATTTTATATAAATTATTGATCTCTCATGCTTCAATTATATTATTTTGAGAGTCTTTTCGAACAGCATGGTAATTTGCTTTGCTTATAAAATTAGTCCTAATATGATGGGCATCCAAGATGGGTATAATAAAAACTTTCATATAAAGTGCATTGAATACTATGAGAAGATTGATTCTTTATGATTGTTTTGAGATATGAAGATGGTGATATTAGAGTCATGCTAGTAGAGTAGTTGTGAATTTGAGAGATACTTGTGTTAAAGTTTGTGATTCCCGTAGCATGCATGCATGGTGAACCGTTATGTGATGAAGTTGGAGCATGATTTATTTATTGATTGTCTTCCTTATGAGTGGTGGTCGGGGACGAGCAATGTTCTTTTCCTACCAATCTATCCCCCTAGGGGCATGCCCATAGTACTTCATTTTGATAACTAATAGATTTTGAGTTCTTTATGACTAATGTTGAGTCCATGGATTATACGCACTCTGACCCTTCCACCATTGCTAGCCTCTCTAGTATGTAGCGACCACGATCCGAATGGACCGAAGTCTCTGTGCATCAGTGTCATCCCTGGATCAGTAATGCTGACACACACAGTACTCGAGGAATTATAACAGAGTTCAATCACACACTTATTACATCGAGTCCTCATAAAGAGTATGATTACACAAAAATATCATGGCTGAAGGCCATCTAAACTAAATAACTGCGGAAGCTTCGAAGGAAAATGAGTCCATCAACTCCAACGGCATAGATGAGTGCAAAACACCGACCTATCACACCTTATTCTTCGTCTGAGTAGTCTGCAACATGAGACGTTGCAGCCGTGTAGGTCAACACATTGAATATGCTAGTAGAGTTACACTATGAAAGCAATGAAATGCAAGAACTATATCTACATGCAATATTCGGCTAGTGGAGGCTCTAAGTTTTTGATTTTGCATAAAGCTAGTTTTTCCCTAAAACAAAGTAATAAATTAATTTAACTACTCCCAAGTTGCCCAAAAATTGAGAATGTAACCCCAACTCAAATCCCCAATTAGAAGTATCATCATTAACCCAATAAGTTCATTAAGTAAAGTGATGAGACCAAATCAATAATTCAAGTACTAGATACTCAAGATGTCCATAACCAGGGACACGACTAACCATGATTAGTTTATACACCCTGCAGAGGTTTGCGCACTTTTCCCCACAAAACTCGACCGCACCATGATCGTATGATCGAGACATAGTCTTTCTGAAGCACTTACTCTCTACTCCGAGCGGACCGGTACACCTAATTTCCCCTACATCTGCTAGCACACCTCTTCAAGAGCTCATGCAACTTACTCAACTATGCCAGAGCCCATAATGGCTTGTGGCTGCACACAAAAGTTTCTAGCATGAATAATCTTATGATCCCTTTGAACTTAGGTGACGAACCGAAGGAAAAATCACACGGCTACTCCGGGATTTCCTTAAATAGGCAACACTAGGTTCCCCAGGTGCCTCAACCAATCCACCCAGATTATATTAAAGTTGCCACCTTAATGTTATCCATGATTAATAACTCTCAAACTACCATGTGTAAATCACAATCCAATCCCCGTCTACGAGCATGGCTAAGCAATAAATAAGCATAACGTATATTCTCGGGGTGATCAAAAGGTATTAGGTTCCTACCTCAAATATTACAACCAAACCACAAGTTCCCAATCCTACTCATGCAATTATTTGAGGGGTGATACTAATGCATAGTAAAAACTGGGTATAGAAGAGTATGATGAAAGTGTAACTTGCCTTGCTAATGATCTGCAAACTCTAGAGATTCGTAGTAACAAGCTTCGCACTCTGGGTAATCTAGCATAGACAAACAGTAGCATACATAAGTAATCACTCAAATGAAACAATGAGAAAACCGAGAAAAGATCCAAATCAAACATGAAATAAGCCAACATCTTAGACTATCAAAAGTAAAACCTAACAACATTATTATCATGTGGATTAGATCTTAATAGTAGGTACATGTGATTAGTTACGATTTGCAAAAAGAGACAACTCAAACGGAGAAACGAAACTCAAAATATGAACAAAACAAAATTGTTTACTAATCTAAACTAAACTCAAATTTTACAATAGAATTTTTTTTGTTCAAGTTCGTTAAATGGAAAGAACAGAATGATACGAAGATTTAGGCATTGGTTTGATCTAGTTTGGATAAACGAGTAAAAAGTTATGCTAGTTTAAGATTAGGGGCTAAATCGCGAGAAAACTATTCGCGGTAGGTCCCTGGCTGAAAAACAAACTAAAAAGAAAAAACTACGGCGCGAACGTTCGCTAACAGAACTAATCCGACGAAAACCGTCTGTTAAAACGAACCAACGACGAACGTTCGTTTAATAACTAAAATAAAAACGAAAACCGATCTATTCTAAAAGAACCGAGAAAACCTAAAAAAACGGGACGGTTCGGTGGTTATACCGGTTCGTCAAAAAAACCCGGTGGCTCGGCGGATCGGATTGGTCAACGGCGGTGGTGGCTTGGCGGCGGCAAGGCTACGGCGAGGCAGGGCGACAGCGGCGGCGCTAGGCGGTGAGCGGCATGGCAGGAGGCGGCGCGAGCAGCGGTGGCGGCTGCGGCGAGGCTGCGGTGGCGGCGGGGTTTGACGAGGAGAGGAGGGGGTGGGGCGGCGGCTTATAAAGGAGGGTCGGGCTCCTCCGACTTGGAGGAGGGGTCGGGCGGCGGCGGCGCGAACACGAACTCCGGCGAGTTCGGTTCCCGCTCGGGAGAGAGAGGCGGCGGCGCGACGGCTGGGCCGGCTGGGCTTCGACCCAGTCGGTCCGAACTTTTTTTTAAATAATATCGCCGCGAAGGAAAAATCCTAAATAAATATTAAAAAAATTCTAAAAATTCCAGAAACAACTTTCACCATCCAAACCTAATATTTAGGACAAGATGAACATTTTTTGGACTAAGATGCAATTTTCAAAAATGCAATATTTTTGTAATTCGAATAAAATAGCAAATAAAATACCAATAAAATAATAATTTGATTTTAAAATTCGTTCTCCAATATTTCTCTTAGGTTGAAGAAGTCATATTATCATCTCTCATTTATTTTTAATGTTGGGAATAATTGGAGAGAAAATAATGAAATCAAATTGATCCTCTTTTCAAATTTGAAATAAATCAAATATGAATTTTGTGAAACCTCCAACTCTCTCCTTGGGTCCTTGAGTTGCTTAAGATTTCTAGGACCACAACAAAAATGCAGGAATAAAGATGATATGCATATGATGATCTATGTATAACATCCAAATTGAAAATTGGGATGTTACAAACTACCCCCCTTAAGAAAAAGCTCGCCCTCGAGATTCTGGTTGGTCAAAAAGAGGTTTGGGTGGTCCTTGCAGAGATCTTCTTCTCGCTCCCGGGTGACTTCCTCCTCGGTATGGTGGCTCCACTGAACTTTGCAAAACTTAATAACCTTGCTGCGAGTAACTCGACTGGAAAACTCGAGAATCTTGACTGGCTTCTCTTCATAGGTCAAATCACTATCTAGCTGAATTGCTTCCAGTGGCATTGTATCTCTTTGGGGAATATTGGCCATCTCTGTGTGGCACTTCTTCGACTAGGAAACGTGAAACACATCATGAACTCCTGACAATCCTTCTAGCAATTCCAGCTTGTATGCAACTTCTCCCATGTGTTCCAAAACTTTGGATGGTCCCACAAAATGTGGTGCTAGCTTTCCCTTAACTCCAAAACGTTTAACTCCTCAAAGTGGGGACACACGAAGGTATGCTCTGTCTCCGACTTCGTAAACTATCTCCTTGCATTTAGTATCCGCATAACTCTTCTGCCCGACTGGGCTACCTTGAGTCTATCGTGAATCATCTTAACCTTCTCTTCGGAGTCTTTGATTAAGTATGGTCCGAACAACTGTCGATCTCCAACTTCATCCCACTTTAACGGTGTCCTGCACCTCCTTCCGTACAAAACTTCGAAAGGGGCCATCTTCAAACTGGCTTGATAACTGTTGTTATAAGAGAACTCTGCATATGGCAAATTTTCATCCCAACTAGACCTATAATCTAGCACACAAGCTCTCAACATGTCTTCCAGAATCTGATTGACTCTCTCGATCTGTCCATCCGCCTATGGATGAAAGGCCGTACTGAACTCTAGCCTGGTACACAAAGTTTCAGGCAACTAATTCCAAAACTTTGAAGTAAACTGGGTTGCTCTATCTGATACAATGGTCCTCAGAAATCCATGCAGACATACTATCCTGGTCATGTCTATATTAGCCAACTTAGCACTTGTATAAGTTGTCTTCACCAGGATGAAATGAGCTACTTTTGTCAAGCGATCAACTACAACCCAGATAGAGTCATAGCCTGAACGAGTCCTGGGTAATCCGGTGATAAAATCCATACCAAGTTTATCCCACGTCCATTCGGGTATCGGCAATGGCTGTTGCAGTCCAGCTGGCTTCTGATGCTCTGCCTTGACTCTCTGACATACATCACATACTATTACATACTCGGCAATATCCTTCTTCATTCCTGTCCACCAAAAACTTTCCTTCAAATCCAAATACATCTTAGTGTTGCCTGCGTGAATCGAGTAAGGTGAATCATGGGTCTCCTGCAGAATCAACTTCCCGATCTCGGGGTCATTAGGCACATATAAGAGATCTTCAAACCATAAAGTGTCATGCTCATCGTCATGAAATCCTTTAGCCTTTCCTTTACTCATCCTTTCCTTTATCTCAGCAACCTCCTTGTCAGTCCTCTGGGCTTCTTTGATCTTACCCAATAAAGTGGACTGAATATCCAATGTTGCGACATAACCTCTCGAAACTATCTCCCAGCATAGCTCTCAAAGGTCATCAGCTAGATCCTTCGGTAATCCTATGGTTATGAGCGCGTTAACATAACTCTTGCGTCTCAACGCATCGGCTACGACATTGGCCTTTCCGGGATGATAATGCAATCTCATGTCGTAATCCTTTATGAGCTCCAACCATCTCCTTTGCCTGAGGTTCAACTCCTTCTATGTGAAGATGTATTTCAAACTCTTATGATTCGTGTATACATCACAATGGTTTCCAATGAGAAAGTGTCTCCATGTCTTCAGCGCATGCACTACGGCTGCTAACTCGAAATCATGCGTAGCATAATTCAACTCATGAGGTCGAAGCTGTCATGAGGCATATGAAACAACTCTTCCTTCCTGCATAAGCACACCTCCAAGTCCTTGACGTGAAGCATCACAATATACTTGGAAATCCTTACGTTCGTCTAGGAGAATCAGCACTGGGGTTGTAACCAAACGTTTCTTCAACTCCAGAAAACTGGCCTCACAATCCTCAGTCCATTTAAACTTGGTGTCCTTCTTCAATAACTCTGTCATGGGTATTGCAATCTTGGAGAAGTTCTCAATAAACCTCTGGTAATAACCTGCGAGTCCAAGAAAACTTCTGATCTCTCCAACAGATGTGTGAGCCAACCATTTAGTGACAGAAGCAACCTTGGTAGGGTCTACTGCTATTCCTTCTCCGGAGATAACATGTCCGAGAAATCCAACTTCCTTTAACCAAAACTCACATTTCCTGAACTTGGCAAACAACTAATTTTCTCTGAGCATCTCAAGAACCAAACGCAAATGCTCCTTATGCTCTTCTTCATTCTTCAAGTATATCAATATATCATCAATGAACACCATGACGAACTTATCCAAAAACTCCATAAACACTTTGTTCATCATACTCATGAAATAGGCAGGGGTGTTAGTCAAGCCAAATTACATAATTGTATACTCATAGAGCCCATACCTTGTGGTAAAGGCCGTCTTAGGTATATACTGCTCTCGGATCTTCAACTGGTGATAACCCGATCGAAGATCAATCTTGGAGAAAACTTTAGCTCCTTGCAGCTGGTCAAACAAATCATTGATCATCGGCAGAGGGTATTTGTTCTTGATCTTCGCCTCATTCAGCACACGATAATCAACAACCATCCTCAAAGATCCATCCTTCTTCTCCACTAAATGCACTGGGGCTCCCCAAGGTGATGAACTTGGTCAAATGTAACCTTTCTCCAGTAACTCCTTAATCTGCTTCTTAATTTTCTCCAGATCCTTTGTGGGCATCCGATACGGTCTCTTTGATATTGGTCCGGTGCCTGGCAATAGCTCAATCAAAAAATCAATGTCTCGATCCGATGGCATGCCTGGTAACTCTTCTGAAAATATGTCGGGATAATCCTTCACCACTGGTACTTCCTCCTGAACAACTCCTGATAAGGAATTCAACTGAGTTCTCCTTGGTGCATGCCGGGATACATACTTGATCCTCTTTCCTTCTAGGGTGGTGAGAAGAATTGATTTACTGGCGCAATCAATGTTTCCCTCAAACTTGGATAGCCAATTCATGCCTAGTATCACATCCAATCCTTGTGACTCTAGAACAATCAGGTCAGTGGGGAAAACATGTCTACCTATGGTTACTGGCAACTGATATAATCCCCTACTAGCCATATACTCTGCTCCTGGGGAACTTACTAACATAGGTGACTTAAGGGCTATGGTTGGAAATTTATGCTTATCCACAAATCCCCTTGATATGTATGAATGCGATGCACCAGTACCGAAAAGAACAAGTGCGGTAAATGCATTAATCAAAAACTTACTGACAACTGTGTTGGGTTGATCCTCAATCTCCTCCACACTGACGTGGTTCACCTGACCTTTGGTGAAGGGGTTGGGCTTCTTTGCAGAACCTCCGTTGCCATTTCCATTCTTTGCTTTAGGACATTTAGTGGCATAATGTTCGGTCTTCTGGCACTTGAAACAAGTAATGTGGCTCAGATCCCTCTTGGCTGGCATTGCGGGGTTGGAACGGTTCTGGCTGCTGCTCCCTCCATTCCCATTGCCATTCTTGGGGCCACTGTGGTTGTGCGAACTTGCTCCATTGTGCATATGTCCTCCATGGTTATGGCCTCCATGGTTGTGGGTATGTCCCGAATACGGGAAATAGCGGGGCTTCTGCTGAGCTCCAGAAGTGTACCTCCCCTGTCCATACTTCCTCATCGATTATAATCTGTTGCTGCTTGCCTTCAATCATGAGGGCCCTGTCTACCAACTCCTGGTAGTTGTTGAAAGTTGCCACCATCAACTACATGCTTAGCTCATCATTGAGTCCCTCAAGAAACTTCTCCTGCTTAGCGGCATCTGTGGCTACATCATCTGGGGCATAGCATGCTAACTTACTAAACTCATCCACGTACTGGCCCACTATACGCCCTCCTTGGCGCAAGTTGTGAAACTCGCGCTTCTTCATGCTCATACCTCCTACTAAAACATGGGCAGTGCGGAAAGCCTGCTGAAACTGTGAAAGTGCATTATATCGACTAGAGGGGGGTGAATAGGCGATTTTTATGAATTCTTCACTGAGGAATTTGCCGGTGAGGAAATTCCTTAGCGAAGAACTACTTGCAGCGGAATAAGTACTCAGAAGTGAGCATAACAGGATACGACATAGTCATCATGATGAAATGAAGACAAGCTCAGAGTACAGAAAGCGTAAGCACAGGATAACACAAGATGAA
This sequence comes from Triticum aestivum, assembly GCF_018294505.1. Lineage (NCBI taxonomy): Eukaryota > Viridiplantae > Streptophyta > Magnoliopsida > Poales > Poaceae > Triticum > Triticum aestivum. The sequence continues at coordinate 479,071,026 of NC_057795.1, forward strand.
GACAAACAGACTGAAGAAATTGAACTGAGGAAATTGAGAAAGTCTTCAGTCAAAGTCTTCAAACACAAATATGAACAATCACATAACACAATAATGAGGAAATGGAAGAATTGAGGAAATAGAACCAGTTAGGTTGGTGAAGACAATGATTTGGTAGACCAGTTCCAACTGATGTCTCAGTTGTACGTCTGGTTGGAGCGGCTGAGTATTTAAACTCGAGGACACACAGTCCCGGACACCCAGTCGCTGAGCACGCAGCTTAGGACACCAAGTCCTCACTGTATTCTCCTTTAACTAAGGTTACACAGACCTTGTCCAATCACTCATAGTAAGTCTTCCGGCGACTTCCAAACCTTCACAGACTCGGTCACTCGGTGATCCACAATTCCTCTTGGATGCTCTAGACCATGATGCCTAACCGTCTAGAAGAAGCACAGTCTTCAAAGGTAACAAGCATCGGATCCATGCAGGATCAATTTCTTCAGTGATGCTCAATCACTTTGGGGTTTGTAGGTGTTTGGGTTTTGGATTTTCCTCACTCGATGATTTTCGCTCAAAGTCCTCGGAGGATGGGTTGCTCTCAAATAAAAAGTGTCAGTTTCTCTCGGAGCAGCCAACCAGCTAGTGGTTGTAGGGGGCGGCTATTTATAGCCTAGGGAGCAGCCCGACATGATAAGACATAAATGCCCTTGTCTGATATGACCGTTAGGTGGATAAGATATTTTGGGACAGCTGGCGCGCAACACATCAACGGTCGGAAATTTGACTCTCAAATTCCTCAGGGCTATCATGTTCCTCACTATGTAGGCAATCCGCACAGTCGAATTCCTAACTCCTCAGTCAGAACAAATTCCTCAGCGACCAGAAGAACTTCGTCTCTGTCACTGAAGAAAGTGACTAAACTGTATGATATTTCCAAAGGCTTCACTCGAAGGGTTGGGTAGGTTTAGGATTTTGAGTTGAGCATCACTTGGAAATTTTTCCTTAGTATTTCCTCGACCCCCTTTACAGTACGGTGTTTCCTATGACTCAAGAAATAGAAAAACAAAACTATGAAAATGAAAGTCTTCAAGCTTCATATTCCTCGCATGAATATCAAGTCTTCACGGACACACCAATTTCTTCACTTTTAAAGTCTTCATGAAAGTCTTCAGGAATACCAAAATCTTTAGTCGAAGATATACATTTTTAGGGGTCGACTTTCTCTGTAAGTATCAAACTCCTCATAGACTTATAGACCTGTGTACACTCATAAACACATTAGTCCCTTAACCTATAAGTCTTCAATACACCAAAATCACTAAGGCGCACTAGATGCACTTACAATCTCCCCCTTTTTGGTGATTGATGACAATATAGGTTAAGTTTTCAACGGGGATAAACATATGAAGTGTAAGTACTGATATTGAGGAATTTGATTGCAAGATATAGAAGAACTCCCCCTAAAGATGTGCATAGTGAGGAATTTGCTTTTGAAGCAATGCACACTTGAAGAGTTGAATCATGGAGATCTCCCCCTATAACTTGTAATTCATACACGCATTTGACATATAATATGAAGAATTTGAAATGCATGATGAAATATGGTGCCTGATGAAATTCAGCATGCGTGCAATAATATTAATGAGGAACAAGCATGCAGAATAACGTATCAAGAGTATCAAGGCATAGTGCATCAAAAGTATCAAAGCACCATCGGGTTTAAGTTTACAACTCGATCCAATAAAGTTTCAAAAGAACGAGAGTTGTAAGTTAGCAAAAAAAATGCCCATATAATAGACCCGCTTGAAGACTAACTCAAATTTCTCCCCCTTTGTCATTGAATGACCAAAAGGATGGAAACTGAGGACTAACGCCCCTGAAGAATATCAAGTTGATGGAGGAGCGTCAGTGTTGTTGGGGTCGGTTGTCGTAGTAGGGCCTGCCGCAGTGTCATCCAAGTCTACATTTTCATCAGTGTCGCACGATGAAGAATAGGAGCTGGCCACCAAGGAAGGAACCATGACTTTCTTGAATTTCTTCGGTGGAGCTGCAGACCAGTCAAATTCTTCCTTGAGACCCATATTCTTCAGATCTGCAGCGCTGTAGACATGAGATAGAACAGCCCGGGTATGATTGAAGGTTACATGGAGGTAATATTGGTTTTTCTTCACTGCATTGTGTGTTGATGTCATGTTGTGAGGAATTGAACCAAACTGACGCTTGACCCATTTATGGTTGCGATCAACCTTCTGATGAAGACTGAGGAGTAACTCACGATCAGTCATCACCCTGGGTGCGGTGGCTTGAGGATTTTGCTTAGCGGCAGAATCAGGTGTGGCAGAGTCATCATTGGTGGAGTAGGATGCAGCCTTGCGGAATTGACCATCCAATGGACGAATGCCTTCATCAATCACAGCAGTTGCCTTGCCTTTGTCGTCAGCTGTGGAATATGTCCGTTTGAGGACTTCAATTGGAGGCAAGTAGCTGCCATGGTTCAGAGTATCAGCCTTGTAATTGAGTGAAGACCTTGTCCTGATGAATCTCATAATCCATGGTGCATAAGGCTTCAGCTCAAATGGTGACATAGCAATATTGGCTAGAGTCCTCATGAAGAAATCATGGAAGTTGACGGGACCGCCATGAATGATGTTGAAAAGCATATTCTTCATGATGCCAATGACTGCTTCATCATTTAAGTCGTGGCCTTTAATAGGACCCATTGTCTTCGTCAGAATGCGATAGACAGTCTGAGGCACATAGAGTAATTCCTTGACGAGGAATTTGGTTCGAGGAGTCTATCCTAGCTTCAAAGGCTTCATCAGCACTTGCATGTAATGATTTGAGAGCTCAGGTTCACTATAGACGCAACGTGCAACGTCAAGGGGAGGACTGAGTGGTAAGACACGAAGCAATTCAGTAGTTGGTGCCTTATAGTGAGTATTTTCAGACATCCAGTCCAGCACCCATGAATTCACATCTTCAGAATTTCCTGTAATGTGCAGCGTCGCAAAGAATTGAAGAATGAGTTCTTCATTCCAATCACAGATGTCAGTGCAGAAATTTAACAATCCAGCATTGTGAAGAACAGTGAGGACTGGCTCGAAGCACGGCAGAGATTCCATGTCCACATGAGGAATATTTTCATGATCGAAGACTTTGTCTTTGTTGAACAGTACTGAGTAATAGAAATTTGCTTGACTAGTAGTCCAAAAATGCATCTTCCTTATGCGAGCAGAATCATAGGGGTTGTAATCTGTGAAGAACACATGTTCACTGAAGAAATCTTCAGCCTTGAACTTTTGCTTCTTTGAGAATGGATCCTTTCGCTTGGGCACTGGTGTGTCAGTGAGTTGCATCACAACCTCAGGAATCACAATCTCAGGTTCTTCAGGCTGAGGAATTTCTTGTTCCTCTTCAGTTGCAGTCTGCGTGTTTAGAGGATCAGCAACAGCAGTTTCTTCGGCACTAGCGGCTGGAATGTCTTCATGCACAGACGAGGTGGGATGAGTTTCTTCAGAGCCCATTTGAACGGTTGGTACAGGGGACTGAGGTATTTGTTGAATCGGAGTGAAGAGTGGAGAATTGGGGTGCTGACTTTCCCAAAAGTCATCATTCATCACGGGCATTGTACAGCCAATGTCCACGTATTCATCTTCATTTTCTTCAACGCCAGCCTCTTCAGCTGTGAACTGAGGAAGTGGCGAGGAAGCAATAGTCGTTGAAGGGAGTGCATCCACTTCAATTTCTTTATCAATCTTCTCTGACGAAGTAGCAGAATGATTTTATTCATCCGATCCACTGGGGATCACATATTCTTCACCAAAAGTAACAAGGTCCTTTGAAGGCATGGTGGAAATCGGAACAATATCAATTGGATTTTCAAGTGAGCTGGTCATAGGCTTCATCTTCTTTGGAGCTGAAGATTCTGAAGGACTTGATGCTTTCCTTTTCTTCACTGCAGCTCGCTCAGCAGCCTTGGTCTAACTCACATCTGATGCAGATGGAAGGGTAGGAGTTGGTGTAGGCGCAGGAGGAGCTGAGGAATCTGGTTGATTTTCTTCAGGCGCAACTGATGCAGTTGCCGTGACTTCTTCAGTTTCTTCACGCGCACCACTAGTGGATGCCCTGGCAATTTCTTCAGCGGCTGGAATGGAGTCATCAGCCCTGGAACTAGCATTTTCATCAGCAGCCTGAATGTCATCATCGGTGCTGGCATGTTCTCAAGTTGGCTGAGCAGATGCTTCAGCTTGAGGAATATCTTGTTGCGATGGGGCTGCAACATGGGTGAACTTCTCAATCAGTTTCACAAACCTGACTTTGGCTCCTTGCCAATCAGCATAGTAAGCATTGAAATCATCGTTGAGGGCTTTGATTTCAGCTTGGATCTTGAGGAGTTCATCAGTTGTCATATTGACAACGTATTTCTTCAGGAACTTCTCCTTTCTTAACTAAGCCTTCTTGATCTGCCTGGCCTTCTCAAATTTCCATTTCTCTTCAGTGATGAAATGGGTCAGCATGTGACTTTGACCAGGAGTCAGATTGAAATCAGGCATAGGAGTATTTGGATCCTTGTGCCAGAGATCAATGTAATCGAGGATCGCCCTGGGATCCAAAAGCGGTGGCACATTTGTGCCTTTGGCTGTAGCGGCCCTTTCTTGTCGGTCTCTGATGATTTCTGCAAGTTCATCATCATCAGCTTCATCGTCAGATGGCACTTGGAAGGCAACCTGTTTCTTCTTCAGACTTGGCCAAGGACCTCGACCAGCCGTTGCCTTTGTCTTCAGCAGAGTGGGGCCTGATGAAGATTTTGGTGCAGCTGAGGAACTTGCTGAGGCACCAGAGGCAATAGAGATGCATGTTGTCCTTTGGCACGTAGCCAGATGTACAGGTGTTGAGGACCTTGGAGGAGCAGCTGAGGACTTTGGAGGAGCAGGAGCAGCATGAGAGACTGGCCGTGAGGGCTTTGAAGAATCTGGCCGTGAGGGCATTGCTGAGGAACTTGGCCATGAGGGCATAGTTGGTGAAGCACTTGGCTTGTGAGCGGGCTTCTTTGCCATTGATTTTCTAGGCTTGACAGAGGCCTCAGTGGCAGTAGCAGCAGCAGAGTCTTCATTGAATTTCCTCACTGCTTCTTTGGCATGTCTCGCCAACTTGGCTTCGCGTTTGGCCCATTCTTCAGGAAAATCCTTAACATGCTTGATGCTGGTGGGGTCAGCTACTTGGCCAGGTGCCAATGGAGCTCTTGGGCATGGAGGATTAAGTGTGAATTTCTTCATATACTTTGGAGTTACATATCTGTACTCCCTCCATTCTCTTGCCCATCTCCTTTCAATCTTCTGTATGCGCACCTTGCGCTGATTTTTATTTTCATTTCCGAACTTAGCTTCATCAGGTGTGCAATAGTCAGCATAGATGGCCTCAGGTATTTCAAAAGCAGTCATGACCTCAAGCTTCTTTCCTCCTTTCTGTGGCTTCTTACCGTCAGCCATATTCTTCAGATGAGGAATTTGAACAATCGACTTCTCTGAAGAAGTGTGCAAGTTTTCTTCGAGGAACGCTGCAAATGAGTTAAATTGATGAGAACCTAGTGATTCAGCAGCGGACATGAGTACCTGTGAACAGAGTATAGTTGCGAGGAATTTGGAGAGGTCATATGCATTCTCAGATGGTTTTTCAAAAAGGAACAAGTTTGAGGAATTTGACCGGATGAGCCTTGAAGAATTTCACTAAGCGTTCTTTGTCTTAGGGTCCAGAGTTGTATAGATCGAGGATCCACACAATTGAGGAATCTTGAAGAAAAAATGATGCTTAGAGAATAGAATCAAGAACAATTGACTAGTGAGGTGTTTTGTGTGTGAGGATTTGAAGAATAAAACACCTTTGAAGATTTTGTTGTGAAATTTCCAATCAAAAGATGGTAGTAAAAGTGACTTTTAATTACCCTTAATGAAGAACACGACGAACTGAGAAGTGTAGACTTGAAGCTCGTCAGTTCAGATCTTCCGCACCCTAACTCGGCGGAGGAAGACAGCTACGGCGGCGGCAAAGTGTAGATTTCCGCGGTCGGCGCAAGTACGACAGCGACGAGGTCGAGGCATTGAAGCTCTTCCTCACCGGCGAGATAGAGTAGCGGCGGCGCTAGGGTTTGAGAAGCTCGAGCGAGAGAGAGAGAGAGGTCGAGCGGAGTAAAGGAAGTGAGGAAGGGGTGAGGGCGTATTTATAGTCGCAGTGAAAAGCTGTTCGCCCGAAGATTTAGGACAAACGTGCCCCTGACCCTTCTCAGTCGCTTGACATGTGTCACCCATGTACTGAGAAGTGGAGATCATGTTAGATCGTGGGTGAATAGATAAGTCTATCGTGGGATACGTGACGGTTTGAGCGGTAAACCCGAAAATTTGGATAAGATTAGTTTTAAAGTTTCGTTTGCAAATTCTTCAGCTGTCAAGGACACAGTGAAGATTTTGACCGAGTTTCAAATAGAACGCACATGAAGAATTTGTGAATAGATTGGGTTGAGTATAGCATAGAGGGGGAAGGGTCCGATCACATTCACTTAGCAGAAAATGCAACTTGAAGAAATAGCCATAAGTGAATGTTGTAGAGGACATAAACCCATATATGTATATATGTGTGTGTATATATATATATATATATATATATATATATATATATATATATAGCCAATGAAGACAAACGACGGAACAGTGAAGATTTTGCAAAGTTGAATAATTTAAAAACTGAAGAATTTCAAAAACTGAGGAATTTCAAAAATGAAGATTTTCAACTTTGGTGGTGGCGTGACCCACCGTACAAGAATGATGATTTCAGACACCGTGTACAATTGTCGTAGGGTTCTGAGAATCAAATTCTTCATTATTTTCTTCACACTTAGAATGTTATTCTTCATTGATTGAAGAAAAACGTTTCTTCATCTGTTGCACATCTAAGTCATCAATTTGGCATAAGTGTCAAGATGTGTGTCCTTTTCAAAGAACATTCGAATATTCTAAGATATTTAGCTCACACCGCAACTTGCTAAACCTCTTCTCATCCAAGTGTTTGTGAAGATATCAGCCAGTTGTTCTTTAGTCTTCACGTGCTCGATGGAGATGTCGCCCTTCAACACATGATCACGAAGAAAATGATGACGAATCTGAATGTGCTTTGTCTTCAAGTGCTGAACTGGGTTGTGAGTAATCTTGATGGCACTCTCATTGTCACAGAGGAGAGGCACATTCTTCATGTTGACGCCATAGTCCTTGAGTGTTTGCTTCATCCATAGCAGTTGAGCACAGCAAGAACCAGCAGCAATCTATTCAGCTTCAGCAGTAGACAGTGATACGCAGTTCTGTTTCTTCGAAGACCAACAAACCAAAGATCGTCCGAGGAAATGACAAGTACCAGATGTTGACTTCTGGTACACACGATCACCAGCATATTCCGAGTCAGAATATCCAATGAGATCAAAAGTAGAGCCCTTGGGGTACCATAATCCTAGTGTTGGTGTGTGAGTTAGATATCGAAGAATATGCTTCACACCTTATGGTGTGATTCCTTCGGTGCAGCTTGAAATCGGGCACACATGCAAACACTAAGCATTATATCTGGCCTAGATGCGCATAAGTACAATAATGAACCAATCATGGAGCGGTATACCTTGTGATCGAAGTCAATACCATTTTCATCGGTGCATAGATGGCCATTTGTGGGCATAGGAATTTTGACGCCTTTGCAATCTTGCATGCCGAATTTCCTCAGAAATTCCTTGAGGTATTTCTCCTGATATATGAATATGCCATTGTGCTGTTGACGAATTTGAAGACCTAAGAAGAATTTCAACTCTCCCATCATAGACATTTGATATTCTTCACTCATCATATAGGCAAATTCATCACTATAACGTTGGTCAGTACAGCCAAAGATAATATCATCAACGTATATTTGGCACACAAACAGTTCACCATCATAAGATTTAGTAAAGAGAGTAGGGTCGAGTGAACCGGGTGTGAAGCCATTCTTCATGAAGAATTCCTTCAAAGTATCATACCACGCCCGAGGGGCCTGCTTGAGGCCATAGAGGGCCTTGTTGAGTCTGAAGACTTTGTCAGGATTCTTTGGATCTTCAAAACCTGGGGGTTGAGCAACATATACTTCTTCCTCAAGCTTACCATTGAGGAATGCACTTTTCACATCCATTTGATATAAAGTGATATTATGATGGTTAGCATAAGCAAGTAATATGCGAATAGCCTCAAGTCTAGCAACAGGTGCAAAAGTTTCATCGAAATCAATTCCTTCAACCTGTGTGTAGCCTTGAGCTACAAGTCGTGCCTTATTCCTCACCACAAGGCCATTTTCATCTTGCTTGTTGAGGTAGATCCACTTTGTGCCAATGATATTATGCTTGCGAGGATCTGGACGTTTGACCAGTTCCCAGACATTGTTGAGCTCGAACTGATGTAATTCTTCTTGCATGGCCTGAATCCACTCAGGCTCCAGAAATGCTTCATCTACCTTAGTGGGCTCTGTGATAGAGACAAAAGCATAGTGCCCACAAAAGTTAGATAAATGTGAAGCTTTTCAGTGTGTGAGAGGACTTGGTGCTCGAATGTCATCGATGATCTTTTCAACTTGCACTTCTTTTGCAATGCGAGGATGAGCTGGTTGTCGTTGAGGAATTTGATCAGCATTTTCTTCAGCACCATTTTCTTCAGCATTTTCATCAGGTGCACCAGCTCGATTTTCTTCACGTTCTGGAATGAATTCTTCAGTAGATTCTTCGGTAGGAATAACATCCTCAGTAGCCTTGAACTTGATAGAATCCTCAGGTGCTGGTTCATCTATCACATAAGGTAGGTGCTCTCTTTGCGAGCCATTAGTTTCATTGAACCGCACATCTACAGTTTTAACAACCCTGTGAAGAACGTTGTTGAAGAATCTGTAGGTGTGCGAGTCCTTTCCGTAACCAAGCATAAAACCTTCATGTGCTTTCGGTGCAAATTTAGAATTGTGATGAGGATCTCTAATCCAACATTTAGCACCGAAGACTTTGAAATAACTCACATTTGGTTTCTTGTCAGTGAGGAGTTCATAGGCAGTCTTCTTGAAGAATTTATGAAGATATACCCGATTGATGACGTGGCATACAGTATCAATTGCCTCAATCCAGAAACGACGAGGCGTCTTGTATTCATCAAGCATAGTGCAAGCCATTTCAGCAAGGGTTCTGTTCTTGCGCTCCACGACGCCATTCTTTTGAGGAGTATAAGGAGCGGATAACTCATGAGTAATACCAAGTTCATCAAGATAGCCATCGAGACCGGTATTCTTGAACTCAGTCCCATTGTCAGTTCTGATGTGCTTGATCTTCACACCAAAGTTGGTTGAAGCCCTCGAGGAAAATCGTTTGAAGATTTCCTGCACTTCATGTTTGTAAGTAACAATGTGTACCCATGTGTAACAAGAATAATCATCAACAATAACAAAGCCATATAGAGAAGCATCATTTTAAACAGCAGAATAATGATTAGGTCCAAAGATATCCATGTGAAGCAATTCAAATGGACTAGTAGTGGTCATGACAGTCTTCGCTAGATGCTTGGCCTTTGTCATCTTTCCAGCTTCACAAGCTCCGCATAAGTGATCCTTGAGGAATTTGACATACTCAATGCCAATGACATGCTTCTTCTTCGCAAGCGTGTTCAAATTCCTCATGCCAGCGTGGCCAAGTCGTCGATGCCATAGCCAGCCTTCTGAAGCTTTTGCCAGTAAGCACATGGCTGGTTTTGGTCCTGTAGAGAAATCAACAATATACATATCTCCTCTCCTAAAGCCTTCGAAGACTTTGGAATGGTCAGCTTCCATGATCACAACACATCGATATCTTCCAAAGACAACAACCATATCGAGATCACAAATCATTGAGACAGACATGAGGTTCTATCATAAGGACTCGACAAGCAAGACTTTGTCCATGTGTCGATCCTTTGAGATCGCAACCTTACCTAGACCCAATACCTGACTTTTGCCTTTGTCAGCGAAGATGATGTGCTTCAGATGTGACGGTGTTAAGGGAGCATCCATCAATAGGTTCTTGTCACCACTCATGTGATTTGTACATTCACTATCGAGGACCCACTCGTTTGCTTTGGCCTAATCATCCTGCAAATGAATTAGTGCATCTTATGAACTCATATACTTCATCAGTGAAGAATATGACAACAAATTCATCAGTTCAATTTCATCAAGCAATAGCACAGATAAGCAGTGTGAGGACATGTGAAATAAAAGTTCATTTCATCATGATTCGCCTGCGTCCTTTCAGGCAATTTTGTCAGGCCCCCAGCAAATTCTTCAGACGTTAAAGCACGTCTGGAGACCTGACACTGCAGAAGAAATTAGTTCTTTTTATTCACCACCCACATCTGAAGGGGTGGCAAAGAGTTCATCACTCTGCGAGCACCATATGAGAATGGTAGCATAGAAGCCAATCCATTTCGTTTCACATAAGAGGGGTTAGGGTAAGCTTATGAATAAGCAGAGAAATTCTTCGAGGACTTATGAACATAATGATTTGAAGAATAATGCGCATATTCATAGCCCTTAGCTCTACCCAGCGAAACAGAAGGGTTAGCACAATGATGTTCATATGAGGACTTTGATCCATTTGAGGAATTTGATCCATGTGAAGAATTAGGTCCATATGAAGAATTGAATCTGGAGTTCCTGTTCTTGACTGGTGGTGTCATGAGGACATTCACCTGAAGACTTTCAACATAACTTTTGGGGACCCAGATTTTCTTCATAGGGGAACCGTTCCTGCAGTTAGTGCCAACATATCTAGCAAATACTTCACCATTCTGATTTTGGAACAGTTTATAGTTGGAGTCAAATGACTCATCACAAGAATGAGGAGATTCACATGTAAAGCCAGATAAGTTAGATGGATCAACTGGAGGTCCCTTTGCAGCAACCCATGAGGTTTTGGGGTATTGCTCAGGCTTCCAATATGTTCCATCAGCATGGAGTTTCCTTTCAAAGGCAATACCCTCTTTCCTAGGGTTTCTGTTGAGGATCTGCTTTTTGAGCACATCACAAAGAATCCGATGCCCTTTGAGGCTTTTGTACATGCCTGTCATGTACAATTCCTTCAGTCTTGCATCGTCAGTAGTACTAGCAATGTCCTCAGATGAAGAATTAGTGATAGCAGAGGCAGGTGAAGAATTTGTAACAATTGAAGAATTTGAACATTCAGATGAAGAATTAGCAGATTCACGTTCAATGCACTTTAAGCATGGAGGAACAAATTCTTCTTGAGTAGCGCTGATTTGTTGAGCAAGTAATGAATCGCGATCCTTCTGAAGATCTTCATAACTCACTCTTAGCTTCTCAAGATCTTGCTTTCTTTGAAGAAGTTCAAGAGAAAGTTTCTCGTGATCAGATAAGAGAGCATTATGATGACCTTGAAGGTCGTCAAACTTGGAATGGAGTCCCTGAAGACTTTCAGCCAAGGCTTTCGACTGATACATTTCTTCACCCAACATATCATCGCTCTTATTTAGCATGTAATGAACCTTTTCCAAAGCTCTTTGTTGTTTAGTGGCAAGGGAAGCAAGTTTATCATAGCTAGGTCCAAATTCATCGCCAGATTCATCATCACTGGACTCAGATAGTTAGCATTCATTTACCTTAGCACTTTTTGCCATAAGGCAGGGGTTGGACGATGATGATTCTAGTTCGAATGTCATTTCTTTGAGAGATTCCTTGTAATCCTCAAACCAAAGATCATGACGAGTTAGATGTCCATCATAGTCCTCAGAGAGACGGTCCCAGATCAGCTTCGCGTGATTGATATGCATGACGTTCCTGGACTGTCTTCGGGACAGACTTGAGCAGATGACATCCTTTGCTGTGAGGTTGAATAGAGTGTACTTGCGAATTTCATCAGCTTCAGCCATCTTGCATAGATCGGTAAGACCGATCTCGATGACGGTCCATAGTTCACTGTCCATAGCCATGAGTTGCTTTTTCATCATGGCCTTCCACCGAGGATACTCATGACCGTCAAAGATGGGGCAGGAAACGTTCCTCAATCCTGCAGTCGACATAACTAGAACTCCAGGTGGTTAAACCAAAATCACACAGAACAAGGGAGTACCTTGCTCTGATACCGATTGAAAGTGCGTTATATCGACTAGAGGGGGGGTGAATAGGCGATTTTTATGAATTCTTCACTAAGGAATTTGCCGGTGAGGAAATTCCTTGGCGAAGAACTACTTGCAGTGGAATAATTACTCAGAAGTGAGCATAACAGGATACAGACATAGTCATCATGATGAAATGAAGACAAGCTCAGAGTATAGAAAGCGTAAGCATAGGATAACACAAGATGAAGACAAATAGACTAAAGAAATTGAACTGAGGAAATTGAGAAAGTCTTCAGTCAAAGTCTTCAAGCACAGATATGAACAATCACTCAACACAGTAATGAGGAAATGAAAGAGTTGAGGAAATAGAACCAGTAAGGTTGGTGAAGACAATGATTTGGTAGACCAGTTCCAACTGCTATCTCAGTTGTACGTCTGGTTGGAGTGGCTGAGTATTTAAACTCGAGGACACACAGTCCCGGACACCCAGTCGCTGAGCACGCAGCTCAGGACACCAAGTCCTCACCGTATTCTCCTTGAACTAAGGTCACACAGACCTCGTCCAATCACTCGTGGTAAGTCTTCACGCGACTTCCAAACCTTCACAGACTCGGTCACTTGGCGATCCACAATTCCTCTTGGATGCTCTAGAGCATGACGCCTAACCGTCTGGAAGAAGCACAGTCTTCAAAGGTAACAAGCGTCGGATCCACGCAGGATCAATCTCTTCAGTGATGCTCAATCACTTTGGGTTTGTAGGTGTTTGGGTTTGGGATTTTCCTCACTCGATGATTTTCGCTCAAAGTCCTCGGAGGATGGGTTGCTCTCAAATGACAAGTGTCAGTTTCTCTCGGAGCAGCCAACCAGCTAGTGGTTGTAGGGGGCGGCTATTTATAGCCTAGGGAGCAGCCCGACATGATAAGACATAAATGCCCTTGTCTGATATGACCGTTAGGTGGATAAGATATTTTGGGACAGCTGGCGCGCAGCACAGCAACGGTCGGAAATTTGACTCTCAAATTCCTCAGGGCTATCATGTTCCTCACTGTGTAGGCAATCCGCACTGGCGAATTCCTAACTCCTCAGTCAGAACAAATTCCTCAGCGACCAGAAGAACTTCGTCTCTGTCACTGAAGAAATTGACTGAACTGTATGAGATTTCCAAAGGCTTCACTCGAAGGGTTTGGTAGGTGTAGGATTTTGAGTTGAGCGTCACATGGAAATTTTTCCTTAGTATTTCCTCGACCCCCTTTAACAGTACGGTGTTTCCTATGACTCAAGAAAGAGAAAAACAAAACTATGAAAACGAAAGTCTTCAAGCTTCATATTCCTCGCATGAATATCAAGTCTTCACGGACACACCAATTTCTTCACTTTCAAAGTCTTCATGAAAGTCTTCAGGAATACCAAAATCTTCAGTCGAAGATATTCATTTTTAGGGGTCGACTTTCTCTGTAAATATCAAACTCCTCATAGACTTATAGACCTGTGTACACTCATAAACACATTAGTCCCTTAACCTATAAGTCTTCAATACACCAAAATCACTAAGGGGCACTAGATGCACTTACAATCTCCCCCTTTTTGGTGATTGATGACAATATAGGTTAAGTTTTCAATGGGGATAAACATATGAAGTGTAAGTACTGATATTGAGGAATTTGATTGCAAGATTTAGAAGAACTCCCCCTGAAGATGTGCATGGTGATGAATTTGCTTTTGAAGCAATGCACACTTGAAGAGTTGAATCATGGAGATCTCCCCCTATATCTTGTAATTCATACACGCATTTGACATATAATATGAAGAATTTGAAATGCATGATGAAATATGGTGCCTGATCAAATTCAGCATGCGTGCAATAATATTAATGAGGAACAAGCATGCAGAATAACGTATCAAGAGTATCAAGGTACAGTGCATCAAAAGTATCAGAGCACCATCGGGTTTAAGTTTACGACTCGATCCAATAAAGTTTCAGAAGAACAAGAGTTGTAACTTAGCAAAAAACGCCCATATAATAGACCCGCTTGAAGACTAACTCAAATTTCTCCCCCTTTGTCATCGAATGACCAAAAGGATCGAAACTAAGGACTAACGCCCCTGAAGAATATCAAATTGATGGAGGAGCGTCAGCGTTGTTGGGGTCGGTTGTCGTAGTAGGGCCTACTGCAATGTCATCCAAGTCTTCATTTTCTTCTGTGTCGCGTGATGAAGAATAGGAGCTGGCCACCAAGGAAGGAACCTTGACCTTCTTGAATTTCTTTGGTGGAGGTGCAGACCAGTCAAATTCTTCCTTGAGACCCATATTCTTCAGATCTGCAGCGCTGTAGACATGAGATAGAACAGCCCAGGTACGGTTGAAGGTTTCATGGAGGTAGTATTGGTTTTTCTTCACTGCATTGTGTGTTGAGGTCATGTTGTGAAGAATTGAACCAAACTGACGATTGACCCATTTATGGTTGCGATCAACCTTCTGATGAAGACTGAGGAGTAACTCACGATCAGTCATCACCCTGGGTGCGGTGGCTTGAGGATTTTGCTTAGCGGCAGAATCATGTGTGGCAGAGTCATCATTGGTGGAGTAGGATGCAGCCTTGCGGAATTGACCATCCAATGGACGAATGCCTTCATCTATCACAACAGTTGCCTTGCCTTTGTCATCAACTGAGGAATATGTCCGTTTGAGGACTTCAGTTGGAGGCAAGTAGCTGCCATGGTTCAGAGTATCAGCCTTGTAATTGAGTGAAGACCTTGTCCTGATGAATCTCATAATCCATGGTGCATAAGGCTTCAGCTCAAATGGTGACATAGCAATATTCGCCAAAGTCCTCATGAAGAAATCATGGAAGTTGACGGGAACGCCATGAATGATGTTGAAAAGGATATTCTTCATGATGCCAACGACTTCTTCATCATTTGAGTTGTGGCCTTTGATAGGACTCATTGTCTTCGTCAGAATGTGAATAGATAGTCCGAGGCACATAGAGTAATTCCTTGACAAGGAATTTGGTTCGAGGAGTCTGTCCTGGCTTCAAAGGCTTCATCAGCACTTGCATGTAATGATTTGAGAGCTCAGGTTCACTTTAGATGCAACATGCACCGTCAAGGGGAGGATTGAGTGGTAAGACACGAAGCAATTCAGTAGCTGGTGCCTTATAGTGAGTATTTTCAGACATCCAGTCCAGCACCCATGAATTCACATCTTCAGAATTTCCTGTAATGTGCAGCGTCGCAAAGAATTGAAGAATGAGTTCTTCATTCCAATCACAGATGTCAGTGCAGAAATTTAACAATCCAGCATCGTGAAGAACACTGAGGACTGGCTCGAAGCACAGCAGAGATTCCATGTCCACATGAGGAATATGTTCATGATCGAAGACTTTGTCTTTGTTTAATAGTACCGAGGAATAGAAATTTGCTTGACTAGCAGTCCAAAAACGCCTCTTCCTTATGCGAGCAGAATCATAGGGGTTGTAATCTGTGAAGAACACATGTTTGCTGAAGAAATCTTCAGCCTTGAACTTTTGCTTCTTTGAGAATGGATCCTTTGGCTTTGGCACTGGTGTGTCAGTGAGTTGCATCACAACCTCAGGAATCGCAATCTTAGGTTCTTCAGGCTGAGGAATTTCTGGTTCCTCTTCAGTTGCAGTCTGCGTGTTTAGAGGATCAACAACAACAGTTTCTTCAGCACTAGCGGCTGGAAGGTCTTCATGCACAGACGAGGTGGGATGAGTTTCTTCAGAGCCCATTTTAACGGTTGGTGCAGGGGACTGAGGTATTTGTTGAATCGGAGTGAAGAGTGGAGAATTGGGGTGCTGACTTTCCCAAAAGTCATCATTCATCACGGGCGTTGTACTGGCAATGTCCATGTCTTCATCTTCATTTTCTTCAACGCCAGCCTCTTCAGCTGTGAACTGAGGCAGTGGCGAGGAAGCAACAGTCGTTGAGGGATTGCATCCACTTCAATTTCTTCATCAATCTGCTCTAACGAAGAAGCAGAATGATTTTCTTCATCAGATCCACTGGGGATCACATATTCTTCACCAAAAGGAACAAGGTCCTTTGATGGCATGGTGGAAATCGGAACAACATCAATTGGATTTTCAAGTGAGCTAGTCATAGGCTTCATCTTCTTTGGAGCTGAAGATTCTAAAGCACTTGATGCTTTCCTTTTCTTCACTGCAGCTCGCTCTACAGCCTTGGTCCTCCTCACATCTGATGCGGATGGAAGGGTAGGAGTTGGTGTAGGCGCAGGAGGAGCTGAGGAATCTGGTTGATTTTCTTCAGGCACAACTGATGCAGTTGCCCTGACTTCTTCAGTTTTTCAGGCGCACCACTAGTGGATGCCCTGGCAATTTCTTCAGCGGCTGGAATGGAGTCATCAGCCCTGGAACTAGCATTTTCATCAGCAGCCTGAATGTCATCAGCGGTGCTGGCATGTTCTTCAGTTGGCTGAGCAGATGCTTCAGCTTGAGGAATATCTTGTTGCGACGGGGCTGCAACATGGGTGAACTTCTCAGTCAATTTCACAAACCTGACTTTGGCTCCTTGCCAATCAGCATAGTAAGCATTGAAATAATCGTTGAGGGCTTTGATTTCAGCTTGGATCTTGAGGAGTTCATCAGTTGTCATATTGACAACGTTTTCTTCAGGAACTTCTCTTTCTGAACTGAGCCTTCTTGATCTGCCTGGCCTTCTCAAATTTCCATTTCTCTTCAGTGATGAAATGAGTCAGCATGTGACTTTGACCAGGAGTCGAATTGAAATCAGGCATAGGAGTATTTGGATCCTTGTGCCAGAGATCAATGTAATCGAGGATCGCCCTTGGATCCAAAAGCAGTGGCACATTTGTGCCTTTGGCTCTAGCGGCCCTTTCTTGTCGGTCTCTGATGATTTCTGCAAGTTCATCATCATCAGCTTCATCGTCAGATGGCACTTGGAAGGCAACCTGTTTCTTCTTTGGACTTAGCCGAGGACCTCGACCAGCCGTTGCCTTTGTCTTCAGCAGAGTGGGGCCTGATGCAGATTTTGGTGCAGCTGAGGAACTTGCTGAGGCACCAGAGGCAATAGAGATGCATGTTGTCCTTTGGCACGTAGCCAGATGTACAGGTGTTGAGGACCTTGCGAGCAGCAGCTGGGAGCTGAGGACTTTGGAGGAGCAGGAGCAGCATGAGAGACTGGCCGTGAGGGCTTTGAAGAATCTGGCCGTGAGGGCATTGCTGAGGAACTTGGCCGTGAGGGCATAGTTGGTGAAGCACTTGGCTTGTGAGCGGGCTTCTTTGCCGTTGATTTTCTAGGCTTGACAGAGGCCTCAGTGGCAGTAGCAGCAGCAGAGTCTTCATTGAATTTCCTCACTGCTTCTTTGGCATGTCTCGCCAACTTGGCTTGGCGTTTGGCCCATTCTTCAGGAAAATCCTCACCACGCTTGATGCTGGTGGGGTCAGCTACTTGGCCAGGTGCCAATGGAGCTCTTGGGCATGGAGGATTAAGTGTGAATTTCTTCATCTACTTTTGAGTTACATATCTGTACACCCTCCATTCTCTTGCCCATCTCCTTTCAATCTTATGTATGCGCACCTTGCGCTGATTTTTATTTTCCTTTCCGAACTTAGCTTCATCAGGTGTGAAATAGTCAGCATAGATGGCCTCAGGTATTTCAAAAGCAGTCATGACCTCAGGCTTCTTTCCTCCTTTCTGCGGCTTCTTACCGTCAGCCATATTCTTCAGATGAGGAATTTGAACAATCGACTTCTCTGAAGAAGTGTGCAAGTTTTCTTCGAGGAACGCTGCAAATGAGTTAAATTGATGAGAACCTAGTGATTCAGTAGCGGACATGAGTACCTGTTAACAGAGTATAGTTGTGAGGAATTTGGAGAGGTCATATCCATTCTCAGAAGGTTTTTCAAAAAGGAACAAGTTTGAGGAATTTGATCAGACGAGCCTTGAAGAATTTTACTAAGTGTTCTTTGTCTTAGGTTCCAGAGTTGTATAGATCGAGGATCCACACAATTGAGGAATCTTGAAGAAAAATGATGCTTAGAGAAACGAATCAAGAACAGTTGACTAGTGAGGTGTTTTGTGTGTGAGGATTTGAAGAATAAAACACCTTTGAAGATTTTGTTGTGAAATTTCGAATCAAAAGAGGGTAGTAAAAGTGACTTTTAATTACCCTGAATGAAGAACACGACGAACTGAGAAGTGTAGATTTGAAGCTCGTCAGTTCAGATCTTCCACGCCCTAACTCAATGGAGGAAGACAGCTACAGCGGCGGCGGAGTGTAGATTTCCGCGGTCGGCGCGAGTACGACGGCGACGAGGTCGAGGCAGTGAAGCTCTTCCTCACCGGCGACGATGGAGTAGCGGCGGCGCTAGGGTTTGAGAAGCTCGGGCGAGAGAGAGAGAGATGTCGAGCGGAGTAAAGGAAGTGAGGAAGGGGTGAGGGCGTATTTATAGTCGCAGTGAAAAAATGTTCGCCCGAAGATTTAAGACGAACGTGCCCCTGACCCTTCTCAATTGCTTGACATGTGTCACCCACGTACTGAGAAGTGGAGATCGTGTTAGATCGTGGGTGAATAGATAAGTCTATCGTGGGATACGTGACGGTTTGAGCGGTAAAACCAAAAATTTGGATAAGATTAGTTTTAGAGTTTCGTTCGCAAATTCTTCAGCTGTCAAGGACACAGTGAAGATTTTGAACGAGTTTCAAATAGAACGCACATGAAGAATTTGTGAATAGATTGGGTTGAGTATAGCATAGAGGGGGAAGGGTCCGATCACATTCACTTAGCAGAAAATGCAACTTGAAGAAATAGCCATAAGTGAATGTTGTAGAGGACATAAACCCATATATATATATATATATAGCCAATGAAGACAAACGACGGAAACAGTGAAGATTTTGCAAAGTTGAAGAATTTAAAAACTGAAGAATTTCAAAAACTGAGGAATTTCAAAAATGAAGATTTTCAAATTTGGTGGTGGCGTGACCCACCGTACAAGAATGACGATTTCAGACACCGCGTACATTTGTCGTAGGGTTCTGAGAATCAAATTCTTCATTAATTTCTTCACACTTAGAATGTTATTCTTCATTGATTGAAGAAAAATGTTTCTTCATGTGTTGCACATCTAAGTCATCAATTTTGCATAAGTGTCAGGATGTGTGTCCTTTTCAAAGAACATTCGAAGATTCTAAGATATTTAGCTCACACCGCAACTTGCTAAGTCTCTTCTCATCCAAGGGCTTTGTGAAGGTATCAGCTAGCTATTCTTCAGTCTTCACGTGCTCAATGGAGATGTCGCCCTTCAACACATGATCACGAAGAAAATGATGACAAATCTGAATGTGCTTTGTCTTCGAGTGTTGAACTAGGTTGTGAGTAATCTTGATGGCACTCTCATTGTCACAGAGGAGAGGCACATTCTTCATGTTGACGCCATAGTCCTTGAGCGTTTGCTTCATCCATAGCAGTTGAGCATAGCAAGAACTAGCAGCAATGTATTCAGCTTCAGTAGTAGACAGTGATACGCAGTTCTGTTTCTTCGAAGACCAACAAACCAAAGATCGTCCGAGGAAATGACAAGTACCAGATGTTTACTTGCGGTCCACACGATCACCAGCATAGTCAGAGTCAGAATATCCAATGAGATCAAAAGTAGAGCCCTTGGGGTACCATAATCCTAGTGTTCGCGTGTGAGTTAGATATCGAAGAATATGCTTCACAGCCTTATGGTGTGATTCCTTCGGTGCAGCTTGAAATCGGGCACACATGCAAACACTAAGCATTATATCTGGCCTAGATGCACATAAGTACAATAATGAACCAATCATGGAGCGGTATACCTTGTGATCAAAGTCAATACCATTTTCATCAGTGCATAGATGGCCATTTGTGGGCATAGGAATTTTGACGCCTTTGCAATCTTGCATGCCGAATTTCCTCAGAACTTCCTTGAGGTATTTCTCCTGAGATATGAATATGCCATTGTGTTGTTGACGAATTTGAAGACCTAAGAAGAATTTCAACTCTCCCATCATAGACATTTGATATTCTTCACTCATCATATAGGCAAATTCATCACTATAACGTTGGTCAGTACAGCCAAAGATAATATCATCAACGTATATTTGGCACACAAACAGTTCACCATCATAAGATTTAGTAAAGAGAGTAGGGTCGAGTGAACCGGGTGTGAAGCCATTCTTCATGAAGAATTCCTTCAAAGTGTCATACCACGCCCGAGGGGCTTGCTTGAGGCCATACAGGGCCTTGTTGAGTCTGAAGACTTTGTCAGGATTCTTTGGATCTTCAAAACCTGGGGGTTGAGCAACATATACTTCTTCCTCAAGCTTACCATTGAGGAATGCACTTTTCACATCCATTTGTTGTAAGATAATATTATGATGGTTAGCATAAGCAAGTAATATGTGAATAGCCTCAAGTCTAGCAACAGGTGCAAAAGTTTCATCGAAATCAATTCCTTCAACCTGTGTGTAGCCTTGAGCTACAAGTCGTGCCTTATTCCTCACCACAAGGCCATTTTCATCTTGCTTGTTGCGGTAGATCCACTTTGTGCCAATGATATTATGCTTGCGAGGATCTGGATGTTTGACCAGTTCCCAGACATTGTTGAGCTCGAACTGATGTAATTCTTCTTGCATGGCCTGAATCCACTCAGGCTCCAGAAATGCTTCATCTACCTTAGTGGGCTCTGTGATAGAGACAAAAGCATAGTGCCCACAAAAGTTAGATAAATGTGAAGCTTTTGAGCGTGTGAGAGGACCTGGCGCTCGAATGTCATCGATGATCTTTTCAACTTGCACTTCTTTTGCAATGCGAGGATGAGCTGGTTGTCGTTGAGGAATTTGATCAGCATTTTCTTCAGCACCATTTTCTTCAGCATTTTCATCAGGTGCACCAGCTCGATTTTCTTCACGTTCTGGAATGAATTCTTTAGTAGATTCTTCGGTAGGAATAACATCCTCAGTAGCCTTGAACTTGATAGAATCCTCAGGTGCTAGTTCATCTATCACAGAAGGTAGGTGCTCTCTTTGCAAGCCATTAGTTTCATCAAACCGCACATCTACAGTTTCAACAACCCTGTGAAGAACGTTGTTGAAGACTCTGTAGGTGTGCGAGTCCTTTCCGTAACCAAGCATAAAACCTTCATGTGCTTTCGGTGCAAATTTAGAATTGTGATGAGGATCTCTAATCTAACATTTAGCACGGAAGACTTTGAAATAACTCACATTGGGTTTCTTATCAGTGAGGAGTTCATAGGCAGCCTTCTTGAAGAATTTATGAATATATACCCGACTGATGACGTGGCACGCAGTATCAATTGCCTCAATCCAGAAACGACGAGGCGTCTTGTATTCATCAAGCATAGTGCGAGCCATTTCAGCAAGGGTTCTGTTCTTGCGCTCCACGACGCCATTCTGCTGAGGAGTATAAGGAGCGGATAACTCATGAGTAATACCAAGTTCATCAAGATAGCCATCGAGACCGGTATTCTTGAACTCAGTCCCATTGTCTGTTCTGATGTGCTTGATCTTGACACCAAGTTGGTTGAAGCCCTCGAGGAAAATCGTTTGAAGATTTCCTGCACTTCATGTTTGTAAGTAACAATGTGTACCCATGTGTAACGAGAATAGTCATCAACAATAACAAATCCATATAGAGATGCATCATTTGAAACAGTAGAATAATGATTAGGTCCAAACAGATCCATGTGAAGCAATGCAAATGGACGAGTAGTGGTCATGACAGTCTTCACTGGATGCTTGGCCTTTGTCATCTTTCCAGCTTCACAAGCTCCGCATAAGTGATCCTTGAGGAATTTGACATTCTCAATGCCAATGACATGCTTCTTCTTCGCAAGCGTGTTCAGATTCCTCATGCCAGCGTGACCAAGTCGTCGATGCCATAGCCAGCCTTCTGAAGCTTTTGCCAGTAAACACATGGCTGGTTCTGGTCCTGTAGAGAAATCAACAATATACAGATCTCCTCTCCTAAAGCCTTCGAAGACTTTGGAATGGTCAGCTTCCATGATCACAACACATCGATATCTTCCAAAGACAACAACCCTATTGAGATCACAAAGCATTGAGACAGACATGAGGTTGTATCCTAAGGACTCGACAAGTATGACTTTGTCCATGTGTCGATCCATTGAGATCGCAACCTTACCTAGACCCAATACCTGACTTTTGCCTTTGTCAGTGAAGATGATGTGCTTCAGATGTGACGGTGTTAAGGGAGCATCCATCAATAGGTTCTTGTCACCAGTCATGTGATTTGTACATCCACTATCAAGGACCCACTCGTTTGCTTTGGGCTGATCATCCTGCAAATGAATTAGTGCATCTTACGAACTCATATACTTCATCAGTGAAGAATATGACATCAAATTCATCAGTTCAATTACATCAAGCAATGTGAGGACGTGTGAAATGAAAGTTCATTTCATCATGATTTGCCTGCGTCCTTTCAGGCAATTTTGTCAGGCCCCCAGCAAATTCTTCAGACGTTAAAGCACATCTGGAGACCTGACCCTGCAGAAGAAATTAGTTCTTTTGCTTCACCACCCACATCTGAAGGGGTGGCAAAGAGTTCATCACTCTGCGAGCACCATATGAGAATGGTGGCATAGAAGCCAATCCATTTCGTTTCACATAAGAGGGGTTTGAGTAAGCATATGAATAAGTAGAGAAATTCTTCGAGGACTTATGAACATAATGATTTGAAGAATAATGCGCGTATTCATAGCCCTTAGCTCTACCCTGCAAAACAGAAGGGTTAGCACAATGATGTTCATATGAGGACTTTGATCCATTTGAGGAATTTGATCCATGTGAAGAATTAGGTCCATATGAAGAATTGGATCTGGGGTTCCTGTTCTTCACTGGTGGTGTCATGAGGACATTCACCTGAAGACTTTCTACATAACTTTTGGGGACCCAGATTTTCTTCATAGGGGAACCGTTCCTGCAGTTAGTGCCAACATATCTAAAAATACTTCACCATTCTGATTTTTGAACAGTTTATAGTTGGAGTCAAATGACTCATCAGAAGAATGAGGCGATTCACATGTAAAGCCAAATAAGTTAGATGGATCAACTGGAGGTCCCTTTGCAGCAACCCATGAGGTTTTGGGGTACTGCTCAGGCTTCCAATATGTTCCATCAGCATGGAGTTTCCTTTCAAAGGCAATACCCTCTTTCCTAGGGTTTCTGTTGAGGATCTGCTTTTTGAGCACATCACAAAGAATCTGATGCCCTTTGAGGCTTTTGTACGTGCCTGTCATGTACAATTCCTTCAGTCCTGCATCGTCAGTAGTACTAGCAATGTCCTCAGATGAGGAATTAGTGATAGCAGAGTCAGGTGAAGAATTTGTAACAGTTGAAGCATTTGAACATTCAGGTGAAGAATTAGCAGATTCACGTTCAATGCACTTTAAGCATGGAGGAACAAATTCTTCTTGAGTAGCGCTGATTTGTTGAGCAAGTAATGAATCACGATCCTTCTTAAGATCTTCATAACTCACTCTTAGATTCTCAAGATCTTGCTTTCTTTGAAGAAGTTCAAGATAAAGTTTCTCGTGATCAGATAAGAGAGCTTTATGATGACCTTGAAGGTCGTCAAACTTGGAATGGAGTCCCTGAAGACTTTCAGCCAAGGCTTTTGACTGATCCATTTCTTCACCCAACATATCATCGCTCTTATTTAGCATGTAATGAACCTTTTCCAAATCTCTTTGTTGTTTAGTGGAAAGGGAAGCAAGTTTATCATAGCTAGGTCCAAATTCATCACCAGATTCATCATCACTGGACTCGGATAGGTAGAATTCGTTTACCTTAGCACTTTTTGCCATAAGGCAGGGGTTGGACGATGATGATTCTGGTTCGAATGTCATCTCTTTGAGAGATTCCTTGTAATCCTCAAACCAAGGATCATGGCGAGTTAGATGTCCATCATAGACCTCAGAGAGACGGTCCCAGATCAGCTTCGCGTGATTGAGATGCATGACGTTCCTGAACTGTCTTCGGGACAGACTTGAGCAGATGACATCCTTTGCTGTGAGGTTGAGTAGAGTGTACTTGCGAATGTCATAAGCTTCAGCCATCTTGCATAGATCGGTAAGACCGATCTCGGTGACGGTCCATAGTTCGCTGTCCATAGCCATGAGTCGCTTTTTCATCATGGCCTTCCATCGAGGATACTCATGACCGTCAAAGATGGGGCAGGAAATGTTCCTCAATCCTACAGTGGACATAACTAGAACTCCAGGTGGTTAAACCAAAATCACACAGAACAAGGGAGTACCTTGCTCTGATACCAATTGAAAGTGCGTTATATCGACTAGAGGGGGGTGAATAGGCAATTTTTATGAATTCTTCACTGAGTAATTTGCCGGTGAGGAAATTCCTTAGCAAAGAACTACTTGCAGCGGAATAAGTACTCAGAAGTGAGCATAACATGATACAGACATAGTCATCATGATGAAATGAAGACAAGCTCATAGTACAGAAAGCGTAAGCACAGGATAACAGAAGATGAAGACAAAACAGACTGAAGAAATTGAACTTTGGAAATTGAGAAAGTCTCCAGTCAAAGTCTTCAAGCACAGATATGAACAATCACATAACACAATAATAAGGAAATGGAAGAGTTGAGGAAATAGAACCAGTTAGGTTGGTGAAGACAATGATTTGGTAGACCAGTTCCAACTGTTGTCTCAGTTGTACGTCTGGTTGGAGTGGCTGAGTATTTAAACTCGAGGACACACAGTCTCGGACACCCAGTCGCTGAGCACGCAGCTCAGGACACCAAGTCCTCACCGTATTCTCCTTGAACTAAGGTCACACAGACCTTGTCCAATCACTCGTGGTAAGTCTTCAGGCGACTTCCAAACCTTCACAGACTCGGTCACTCGGCGATCCACAATTCCTCTTCGATGCTCTAGACCATGACACCTAACCGTCTGGAAGAAGCACAGTCTTCAAAGGTAACTAGCATCGGATCCACGCAGGATCAATCTCTTTAGTGATGCTCAATCACTTTGGGGTTTGTAGGTGTTTGGGTTTGGGATTTTCCTCACTCGATGATTTTCGCTCAAAGTCCTCGAAGGATGGGTTGCTCTCAAATGACAAGTGTCAGTTTCTCTCGGAGCAGCCAACCGGCTAGTGGTTGTAGGGGGGCAGCTATTTATAGCCTAGGGAGCAACCCGACATGATAAGACATAAATGCCCTTGTCTGATATGACCGTTAGGTGGATAAGATATTTTGGGACAGCTGGCGCGCAGCACACCAATGGTCAGAAATTCCTCAGGGCTATCATGTTCCTCACTGCGAGGCAATCCACACTGGCAAATTCCTAACTCCTTAGACAGAACAAATTCCTCAGCGACCAGAAAAACTTCGTCTCTGTCACTGAAGAAAGTGACACTGTATGAGATTTCCAAAGGCTTCACTCGAAGGGTTTGGTAGGTTTAGGATTTTGAGTTGAGCATCACTTGGAAATTTTTCTTAGTATTTCCTCGACGCCCTTTAACAGTACGGTGTTTCCTATGACTCAAGAAAGAGAAAAACGAAACTATGAAAATGAAAGTCTTCAAGCTTCATATTCCTCGCATGAATATCAAGTCTTCACGGACACACCAATTTCTTCACTTTCAAAGTCTTCAGGAATACCAAAATCTTCAGTCGAAGATATTCATTTTTAGGGGTCGACTTTCTCTGTAAGTATCAAACTCCTCATAGACTTATAGACCTGTGTACACTCATAAACACATTAGTCCCTTAACCTATAAGTCTTCAATACACCAAAATCACTAAGGGGCACTAGATGCACTTACAAACTGATCCCATGTAACTGTATCAATGGCGTAAATGGCGGTGAAATTCTCCCACCAACATGTTGCGGTGCATCAAGCTGATAGGAGGCAAAGCGCACTCTCTCCGCATCTGTGCATCCTGAAGTGGTCAGCTCTCTTCTAATCTTGCGAAGCCAATCATCTGCAACTATCGGCTCAGTGCTACTAGAGAACACTAGCGGATTCAACCTTAGAAAACGGGCTAGGTGGTCAACAGGGGGTGGTGGCGGTGGGTTGTTGTTGTTGTTGTTGCCTTGGTTCTGGTTCTGAACTAGTATCTGTGTCAAGGCATTCTGCTGCTGGATCAACTGAGTGAGCCCCGGTGGGAAGGAAAATGCATTGTCACGTCTTGGAGGCATCTGATGGGTTAGAATGGGTGAGAAAATAGAATATAGTTGAGGTCTAAGAGATATTCACTACCCATATGCTCATGAGACAAACATAATCAATTCACTTCATTCAATAGCACACAAGATTCACACAAACAATCTAACCTATGATTACAAACTCGATCGTTGCTAACTACTTGGAGGATTACTACTAGTTACATGGTGGTCATCTAGAAATTTTCATCAGAGGAAGATTCCATAATATTTGCTCCAGCTTCGTCAATGTAGTCATCTTCACTGTAATCGCTTGCATCACTATCGGTGTCGGTGTTGTCCAGGATGATATAGTCCTCCGAACGGATCTCCTTTGCTGGTTCTCGCTTGTGATTCTCCACTGGTAGTCCTAGCTTCCTCTTCAGGTCTTCATACTTCTCGAGTAGTACGGCAATCTCTTTCTCATATCCATCACATGTAAACTTGAGTTCCTATTCTAGCTCATTGTTTCTCTTTATTAGCTTCTTGATCTTCTTCATGTGGATAATTTGTTGATTCTCTTGTCGACGAATATGATCTCCCATCTCTTGAATGTAGGATGCAATTGATCCGTCCCTCCTGGTACGAATCATCTCCCATTCTCTCTCTCGGCAGCCACATATCTGATAAATGGTGTTCTCCAGCTCCTTGCGATACACTTCACATATGCGTCCAAAGGTGATATGGGTTACCATGCTCTTTCCTAAACTCCAGCTTGGTGCATCCAGGTAGAAATCAATAGGCTTCGTTGTTGGCGCAAACGTCCTCCTAGGTACCCTGACTTTGATCTTCCAGCGCCCCTCTTCCAGTAAAGTTGTATAAAAAGTCCCCGTGAAGCTTGGTAGCCCGATGTTCAGGTACTTAGTGACTTCCTTCAAGTGTCGTCCGAAAGGGGTGTCATCATCCGGCTGAGTGAACTTGTTCCTGGGATCCGCCATCTATAGAGTAGAAATAGAGGAGAATTAGAAATGAGCAGAGAAGAGAAATCATGTGGCTTCTTCTAGTGGTCGCGTCCTACAGTCAGCGTGTGTTCTGATAACATCTTGTAGCGACCACGATCCGAATGGACTGAAGTCTCTATGCATCAGTGGTATCCCTGGATTGGTAATGCTGACACGCGCAGTACCCGAGGAATTATAACAGAGTTCAGTCACACACTTATTACATCGAGTCCTCATAAAGAGTATGATTACACAAAAATATCATGGCTGAAGGCCATCTAAACTAAATAACTACGGAAGCTTCGAAGGTAAATGAGTCCATCAACTCCAACGGCATAGCTGAGTGCAAAACAACGACCTATCGCACCTTATTCATCGTCTGCAACATGAGACGTTGCAGCCGTGTTGGTTAGCACCTTGAATATGCTGGCAGAGTTACACTGTAAAAGCAATGAAATGCAAGAACTATATCTACATGCAATATTTGGCTGGTGGAGGCTCTAAGTTTATGATTTTGCGTAAAGCTAGTTTTTCCCTACAACAAAGGAATAAATTTATTTAACTACTCCCAAGTTGCCCAAAATTTGAGAAGGTAACCCCAACTCAAATCCCCAATTAAAAGTATCATCATTAACCCAATAAGTTCATTAACTAAAGTGATGAGACCAAATCAATAATTCACATAACAGATACTCAAGATGTCCATAACCGGGGACACGGCTAACCATGATTAGTCTATACACTCTGCAGAGGTTTGCGCACTTTACCCCACAAGACTCGACTGCATCAATGATCGGATGATCGAGACATAGTCTTTCTGAAGCACTTACTCTCTACTCCGGGCGGACCGGTACACCTACTTTCCCCTACATCTGCTAGTCCACCTCTTCAAGAGCTCATGCAACTTACTCAACTATGCCAGAGCCCATAATGGATTGTGGCTGCACACGGAAGTTTCTAGCATCAATAATCTTATGACCCCTTTGAACTTGGTGGCGAACCGAAGGAAAAATCACATGGGTACTCCGGGATTTCCTTAAATAGGCAACACTAGGTTCCCCAGGTGCCTCAACCAATCCACCCAGATGTATAATAAAGTGGTCACCTTAATGTTATCCATGATTAATAACTATCAAACTTCCATGTGTAAATCACGATCCAATCCCCGTCTACGAGCATGTCTAAGCAATAAATAAGCATAACATATATTCCCGGGGTGATCAAAAGGTATTATGTTCCTACCTCAAACACTACAACCAAACCACAAGTTCTCAGTCCTACTGATGTAATTACTTGAGGGGTGATACTAATGCATAGTAAAAACTGGGTATAGAAGAGTATGATCAAAGTGTAACTTGCCTTGCTGACGATCTACAAACTCTAAAGATTCATAGTAACGAGCTTCGCACTCCGGGTAATCTAGCATAGACAAACAATAGCATACATAAGCAATCACTCAAACGAAACGACGAGAAAACCAAGATAAGATCCAAATCAAACACGAAACAAGCAAACGACTTAGACTATCAAAAGTAAAATCTAACAGCATTATTATCATGTGGATTAGATCTTAACAGTAGGTACATGTGATTAGGTACGATTTGCAAAAAGAAACAACTCAAATGGAGAAACGAAACTCAAAATACGAACGAAACAAGATCGTTTACTAATCTGAACTAAACTCAAATTTTACAGTAGAAAACTCTTGTTCAAGTTGGTTAACTGGAAAGAACAGAATGATACGAAGATTTAGGCGTTGGTTTAATCTAATTTGGATAAACGAGTAAAAAGTTACGCTAGTTTTAAGATCAGGGGATAAATCACGAGAAAACTATTTGGGGATAGGTCCCTGGCTAGAAATAAACTAAAAAAAACTACGGCATGAACGTTCGCTAACAGAACTAATCCGACGAAAACAGTCCATTAAAACGAACGAATGAATGTTCGTTTAATAACTAAAATAAAAACGAAACCCGATATATTCTAAAAGAACCGAGAAAACAAAAAACGGGATGGTTCGGAGGTTATACCGGTTCGTAAAAAAACGGCGGCTCGGCGGATCGGATTGGTCGATGGTGGCGGTGGATCTGGTGACGGTGGCAAGGCTACGGCGAGGCGGGGCGATGGAGGCGGCGCTAGGCGGCGAGCGGCATGGCAGGCGACAGCGCGAGCGGCGGCGGCGGCGCTAGGCGGCGAGCGGCACGGCAGGCAGCAGCACGAGCGGCAGCGGCGGCGGCTGCAGCTGCGGTGTAGGCGGTGGCGGCGGGGTTTGACGAGGAGAGGAGGGGTGGGGCGGCGACTTATAAAGGAGGGCTGGGCTCCTCCAACTTGTAGGAGGGGTCGGGCGGTGGCGGCGCGAATCCAGACTCCGGCGAGTCCGGTTCCCGCACGGGAGAGAGAGGCGGCGGTGCGACGGCTGGGCCGGCTGCGCTTCGGCCCAGTCGGTCCGAACTTTTTTTTAAAATAATATCGCCGTGAAGGAAAAATCCTAAATAAATATAAAAAAATTCTAAAACTTTCAAAAACAATTCTCACCGTCTAAACCTAATATTTAGGACAAGATGAACATTTTTCTGGACTAAGATGCAATTTTAAAAAATGCAATATTTTTCTAATTCGAATAAAATAGCAAATAAAATACCAATAAAATAATAATTTGATTTTTAATTTTTTTATCCAATATTACTCTTAGGTTGAAGAAGTCATATTATCTTCCCTCATTTATTTTTAATGTTGGGAATAATTGGAGAGAAAATAATAAAAACAAATTGATCCTCTTTTTAAATTTGAAATAAATCAAATATGAATTTTGTGAAACCTCCAACTCACTCCTTGGGTCCTTGAGTCGCTTAAGATTTCTAGGACCACAACAAAAATGCAGGAATAAATATGATATGCATATGATGATCCATGTATAACATCCAGATTGAAAATTGGGATGTTACATAGTACCACGCAACTTTCGCCGGTACCATACAACCACCATACCTACCTATTATGGCATTCCCATAGCCATTCCGAGATATATTGCCATGCAACTTTCCACTGTTCCGCTTATTATGACACGCTTCATCATTGCCATATTGCCTAGTATGATCATGTAGTTGACATCATATTTGTGGCAAAGCCACCATTCATAATTTTTCATACATGTCACTCTTGAATCATTGCACATCCCGGTACACCACCGGAGGCATTCACATGGAGTCATATTTTGTTCTAAGTATCGAGTTGTAATTCTTGGGTTGTAAAGTAAATAAAAGTGTGATGATCTTCATTATTAGAGCTTTGTCCCAGTGAGGAAAGGATGATGGAGACTATGATTTCCCCACAAGTCGGGATGAGACTCTAGACTAAAAAAAGAGGCCATAAAAAGAGAAAAAGGCCCAAATAAAAAAATGAGAGAAAATTAGAGAAGGGGCAATGTTACTATCCTTTTACCACACTTGTGCTTCAAAGTAGCACCATGATCTTCATGACAGAGAGTCTCCTATGTTGTCACTTTCATACTAGTGGGAATTTTTCATTATAGAACTTGGCTTGTATATTCCAATGATGGGCTTCCTCAAAAGTGCTCTAGGTCTTTGTGAGCAAGCAAGTTGGATGCACACCCACTTAGATTCTTTTGTTGCCTTTCATGCACTTATAGATCTAGTGCATCCGTTGCATGGCAATCCCCACTCACTCACATTGATATCTATTGATGGGCATCTCCATAGCCTGTTGATACGCCTATTTGATGTGAGACTATCTTCTCCTTTTTGTCTTCTGCACAAGCACCATTCCATTCCACCTATAGTGCTATGTCCATGGCTCACACTCATGTATTGCGTGAAGATTGAAAAAGTTTGAGAACATCAAAAGTATGAAACAATTGCTTGGCTTGTCATTGGGGTTGTGCATGATTAAATACTTTGCGCGATGAAGATAGAGCATAACTAGACAATATGATTTTGTAGGGATAGCTTTATTTGGCCATGTTATTTTGAGAAGACATGATTGCATTGTTAGTATATGTGAAGTATTATTATTTTTATGTCAATATTAAACTTTTGTCTTGAATCTTTCGGATCTGAACATTCATGCCACAATAAAGAAATTACATTGATAAATATGTTGGGTAGCATTCCACATCAAAAATTCTGTTTTTATCATTTACCTACTCGAGGCGAGCAGGAATTAAGCTTGGGGATGCTTCATATGTCTGCAACGTATCTATATTTTTCATTGTTCCATGCTATTATATTATCTGATTTGGATGTTTAATGGGCTTTAATATGCTCTTTTATATTATTTTTGGGACTAACCTATTAACCGGAGGCCCAGTGCTAGTTTCTGTTGTTTTGCCTATTTTTGAGTTCTGCAGAAAAGGAATACCAAACGGAGTCCAAATGGAATGAAACCTTCGAGGTGATCTTTCTTGGACTGAAAGAAAACCAGAAGACTTGGAGTTGAAGTCAAAAATGCCACGAGGCGTCCACGAGGCAGGAGGGCGCACCCAGGGGGGTAGGCGCGCCGCCACCCTTGTGGGCCCTCATAGCTCCACGGACGTACTTCTTTCGCCTATATATACTCTTATACCCTAGAAACATCGGGGGAGCTACGAAACCACTTTTCCACCGCCACAACCTTATGTACCCATGAGATCCGATCTTGGGCCTTTTCCGGCGATCTGCCAGACGGGGAATCGATCACGGAGAGCTTTTACATCAACACCATTGCCTCTCCGATGAAGCGTGAGTAGTTTACCACAGACCTTTGGGTCCATAGTTATTAGCTAGATGGCTTCTTCTCTCTCTTTGATTCTCAATACAAAGTTCTCCTCGATGTTCTTGGAGATCTATTTGATGTAATATTGTTTTGCGGTGTGTTTGTCGAGATCCGATGAATTGTGGATTTATGAGCAAGATTATCTATGAATATTATTTGGTTCTTCTCTGATTCATGATTTGATATCTTTGCAAGTCTCTTCGAATTATCAGTTTAGTTTGGCCTACTAGATTGATCTTTCTTGCAATGGGAGAAGTGCTTAGCTTTGGGTTCAATCTTGCAGTGTCCTTTCCTAGTTACAGTAGGGGCAACAAGGCACGTAATTTATTGCTGCCATCGAGGATAAAAAGATGGGGTTTATATCATATTGCTTGAGTTTATCCCTCTACATCATCTCATCTTGCTTAATGCGTTACTCCATTCTTATGAACTTAATATTCTAGATGCATGCTGGATAGCGGTTGATGTATGGAGTAATAGTAGTAGATGCAGAATCGTTTCGGTCTACTTAACACGGATGTGATGCCTATGTTCATGATAATTGCCTTAGATGTCTTCATAATTGTGCGCTTTTCTATCAATTGCTCGGTAGTAATTTGTTCACCCGCCGTAAGACATGTTATCTCGAGAGAAGCCACTAGTGAAACCTATACCCCCGGGTCTATTTTCCATTATATTGCATATCTTTGAATCTCATTTACTATTTAGCAATCTTTACTTTCCAATCTATACAACAAAAATACCAAAAATATTTACTTTATTATCTCTATTAGATCTCACTTTTGTGAGTGATCGTGAAGGGATTGACAACCCCTTTGTCGCATTGGTTGCAATTTTCTTGATTGTTTGTGCAGGTACTAGGTGACTTGTGCGTCGTCTCCTACTGGATTGATGCCTTGGTTCTCAAAACTAAGGGAAATACTTACACTACTTTTCTGCATCACCAGTTCCTCTTTGAGGGAAAAACCAACGCAACTTCAAGAGGTAGCATTGCACGGCGGAGCTCCACGATGAAGTTTCTTCGAGCAAGGGGTCAGTTGGAGGTGGATATGAGGGATTGAGGAACTGGAGGAAGAAGATACGGTGAGGGGTATTTATAGCTGGCGAGCTGAACCACCTCTCTGAAATCTATGGCCCACAGATGCGTGATGTTCTGCATTCAATGGACACGATCACGATCGTGGATATTGTGGGCATGTGTCAACCGTTTTCTGTGAAAAATTCAGGAGGCGAGTGGGAGATTGAAATGTTTGAAGAAGGGCAAATGCCAAAAATGATTAAAAGTTTGAAGTTGGTTTCTTTCTCGACCAAGGACGTCGGATAGACATTTTCATCAGATCAAACTGCATGCTTATGACAGACATCATAGATTTGGATGAGAAAGAATAGAGGGATAAAAGGGTCCGAAACAAAACCCTCAGCCAGAAGAGAGGCAACACAAGACACAGGGCTTTGAGTGAGTTGTTCATCGGACGAAACAGAAACACGGCAAGGCAAAAACAAACACGAGAACGAGAGCAAATAAACACAAGGAAGCGAGCACCAACAATATGGATCTTAGGGCTAAGGATAAACGAGTAGAATCCCTGAGAGAGTTCCTGCAAGAAAGGTTAGTTCTTTTTCGCAACCCACACCTATGTGGGCAGCGAGTATCTCGCTTTTTTGTGTGAACAGGAACATTCCTTTGATAAGTTCTATAGTTCGCCTGTGCATATCAAGAGTAATCATATTAATATGCATTGAAATTGTTTCCAGAGATATGAACATAATGATTCAAGGAAGTATGCATGTACTCCTTCTGGCGAAGGTTCGACGGATATCCATTTGAGGAAGCTTCTGCGCCAATTTGCGAATGATAACCATTTTCTCGAAGAGAATTGCTCTGCATATTTAAGTTAGGAGTGACAGATAAATTTTTGATGATGCACTTCTTCACCCTGATTTACTTCTTGGATGAACCAGACCTGCACTTTGCCCCAACATACCGAGCAGAAAGCTTACCATTCTGTTGTTTGAAGAATATGTAGTCTGAGTCATCTGACTCATCAGAAACAACGGAAATGGGAGTGTCATAACCAGATATAATTGCAGGTTCGAGAGTTCTAATTTTAGCAAGAACCGAACTCGTTCGAGGATATTGCTTAGAAGTCC
This sequence comes from Triticum aestivum, assembly GCF_018294505.1. Lineage (NCBI taxonomy): Eukaryota > Viridiplantae > Streptophyta > Magnoliopsida > Poales > Poaceae > Triticum > Triticum aestivum. The sequence continues at coordinate 479,105,256 of NC_057795.1, forward strand.
AGTTGGTTCCATCAACGTTGAGATTTCTTTTGAAACCCAATCCTTCCTTTCGGGGATTTTTGTGCAGTATTGTCTTATTGAGCACATAGAGAGTTTGATGCCCTTTGAGCCTCTTTAGCATTCTTGTCTAAAGCAACTTCTTTAACCTGCAATTTTCATTAGTGATAGCAACAAATTCCTCAGAAGAGGGGTTAGAAATACCATTCGTACTTGTTACAATATTCTCGATGACACCATTAGATGTTTCCGCATTCTAATCAGCATTGCTACATTCTAGGCATTGTAAGCAAGGGGGCACAAAATTGTCAAGAGGTCATTTAGATTGCTCTGCGAAGAGAGAAGCTTTTTCTTTCACTAGCACCTTATGAAACTCTCTTTTGACTAAATGTTATGAAACTTTTTCAGTGACTCAAGTTCTTGATTCCTATTAAGGCGTTCATCTGATAAGTCGACTGCAAGGGAATCATATCGATTGGAAAGATCATCAATAGTAGAAGAAAAAGCATCATGCTCTTCTATCAACTTTTGATTCTTCTCCATCTCTTCGACCAGTAACCCTTTGGTTTTCCTAAGATTTTTCTCAAGTTGATCAAGCTCATCTTGTTGTAATTTTGCAATCTTAACCACTTTAGCATAGGCAATGTATTCAAGAGAATATTTATTCATAGATTTCTGGTGTTTTGCTGATACCTGATCCTTAGAGGTCTTTTCCATGAGACAAAACACGATTGGTTCACCAAAACTTGAAGCATCATCATTAGTGTCTGATTCGAGTGATTTGTGAGATGATTCATAAGCAATGAAAGCATTGCTCCTTCCTATCCTTATATGAAGCTCTTCATCTTCTGATTCTGATATGGATGTCTCATTTTTAGATTATATTTTCATTTCAGTACATACTCTGTTCAGCTGCGATATTTTCTTCATGTTGGATTCCATGGTTGCTCTGGCTTGTATGTCAGTGACTAGTCTTGTCGAAGAGGATGAGGATTCCTTTTTCTTTGAGAGCTTAGTGTCATGATCCATTCAAGCGAATCCATTGCATTGAAGGTACATACATCTGTTGCTTGGTTTTCTATCCTAGCAGGGACAATCTACTATGAGATGACCGAATCGTTTGCACTTGAAGCACTTTACTTCTTTTAGAGGCAGCCTTCTTGAAGATTTAGGCAGGTCAACTTTGTCATCATTTGTGAGACACAAATTCTGTCTTTTGAGATCACTTAGTCTTTCTGTGAGCATTTATAGCTCCCTTGTGATAGTGTGTTGATTTTCGACATCTTCTTCTTGTGAACTGCCATAGTGTGAAAGAATTTCCCCTTCACTTTCCAAAGAAGATTCTTGATATCCATTTTCAACTTCCATCTTTTCTTCGTGAATGGGCAGTACCTTCATGACCTCGACATAGTGAAGTTCTTCAAAGTCTGGTCTTTGCTTGATCTCAGCTACAATTGGATCGAAGGTTGCGCAAGAGCACTCAGTAGCTTGTTGGACACATCTCTATCAGTTATATTTGTTACTCCTCGTTGATGAAGTCTTTCAACAATATTGGTCAACCTATCAGTGAGTTCCATAGCACTTTCCTTATGAAGACTTCTGAAACCAGAAAACATGACACAAAGCATTTCAGTGTGGCGATCTGTTCTGGTAATGAATTCTTTGTGCGCATTTTTGATTGCATCCCAGAGTTGCTTTGCAGTGTCAAGCGTTCGAGACCGAATGAAGATGTCTTTCAAGATAATGTCACAGATAATATCTTTTGCTTGTGCATTCAACCGCAGTATAGCTTTGCCATTAGAGGTTAGAGCATCAGGGTGCCTTATAGTGTATCCATTTTCCAGAATCTGCTGAAGTTCTTTGTTGATGGCTTGTAGTCTGATTCTCATTCTCTCTTTCCAATAGATATAGTCATTTCCGTCGAAGATAGGAAATGTTTCAGAGTGTGAGGATCTACCTGCATACGACATTCACAAAACTCCAAGGTTGTTAGACCTTTAATAAACAGAGACATGGAGCACCTGCTTTGATACCAATTGTTTGGACCGAGAGTATATCGACCAGAGGGCGTGAATGGGAGATTAAAAAATTCTTGCAAATGTTTTGAACTGATCCCAAACACAGCAGCGGAAATAAGATTCAGTGAAGTTCCTTGAACTTGGCACCAGAGAAAACATTCTCTTTAGTTCTGCATGGACTATTTCTCTATGTTTGCACTAGAAAAAAATTAGTCCATGCCTGCTTCTATCAACAATCTCCAAAACACTGGAGGGCAAATATTGCACCACCAATCTCCCCCTTTTTTGGACGAATGTTGACAAAAAACACATCGAAAGATAGATAATGAAATGAAATGAATGCGAAGGATAATGAAAGATGAGAGATAATTACAAAGATAAAACACACTCCTCCTGAAGGTATGCATCATTTGGAGAATGCATAGGAGATAACACGTAGGGCAGCGAGATGAATCTTCGTATGAGTGACATTGACGGAAAATCTCATTCGTGGTCTCTTTCAACACACTCGAATTTGTCTGAGGTATTTCCTATCACACACAACCTTTGAAAAAGATTTGTTAGATAGAGTGAATACTTTGAAATTATTTGTGATGAAGGATAAGCCATAAGGATTTGCTTAGAACACGGTTTGAATCCACAAGAGATATAGGTTCCTTACAAGTTAGATACTCAAGAAGAATCAGAGCAAGGGAATCATAGGTGTATTGCTCAGGGTGGATGTGCCTCATAAGAGGGTTTTCCTGCATCAAGCAAGATACAATGGAGATATGCAAGGGAAAACAGCTTATGAGACAGATAGAGAGAGTTCGCTTTCGAATCTCAAGAAATTTAATCTGAAGTTGTCTTTCTTCTCCTGCAAGGTTAGATAGCAAAATATAACCATTATAGTATATCTAAACATGTGACACATATAGTTTCATGGAGTAAAATATCTCTTCTAGAGAAGCATGATTTCCAATCCTCCTTGAAATGCTTTTACTTTCCCTGCATGATAGATAAGTATCAAGGATAATTATTACAAGGAAGTAAGCTTTCGATTGCGCCTGCAAATAGATAACTAGAAGCAAATAACATTGCAGAGGGGGTTATTAATGGTACATAAAGACCAAGTATTCCAACTCCATAGACGATTTTTTAAGTTCCAATAGCAAATAGTTTGACGAAACTCAAATCGTTCGACAAAAAAAACAAATAGCGAATGGAACACCCTGCAAATAACTCACTTATGTATTGCTCGATGTTCTTCTGCCCCCTTTTGTCAAGAAGTGTCAGAAAGGAAAGAGAATGCATACGAGGAGCTACTCGTCTGAAGAATCTTAAGAGTTAGAACTCAAACTATTATGCGAAGCAGAGCGAGCGATGGTTTGCGGCAGTGGAATGATTGTTTTGGGTCTCGCTCTGGTGGTTGTTGGAATTTAGGAAATTTATGGAGTTGGAATTAGGTCAAACGAACCTACGAGGGGGCCACAAGCTTAGGCGGCTTTGTTAAGACTGAGAGTATATTGACTAGAGGGGTGTGAATGGGAGATTCAAAAACTCTTGCGGACATTTTGAACTAATCCCAAACACGACATCAGAAATAAAGTTTGGTAGAAAAGGTCTTAATCAAGCTCATTAGAGAGGAACATATCTATCGAAGAAGGAAGCAATAACAATTCGAGCATAGGATATCACTGGTTTGACAATAATGATGGTTATGCAATATGTGAACAGATGCAATAGCATGAATGAAACATGATAAGAACTAAGAAATAAAAACACACAACACGGGGAGATGAGTTGAATGAAATTGATACAGGTAAGGCATGCCAGTCTAAAAGGATAAGTGCAACGAGTAAATTATATGACTAGGGCGGCTAAACAGAAATATGAGAATGTAAATTGGAGAGCAACGAACTATAACAGATGAGAGTGACAGAGATGACCGTAATGAAAGATATGCAACATACAATGAATGATCAGATAAACTATTGTCACTGAGCACGAAAGTAAACTGCTGAAGGTAATGCAGTAAGGTAGAATGAACCAGTGGTGCTCAATGGCGACATATGAATTTGGTAGACCAGTTCGCCCTTATGCCAGAGGACCACGTCTGGTTGGAGGGATTGTGATTTAACACAGAAGATAAACTCTCTTCGCCCTATTCTCCCTCAACTAGGAGCTGACCAGACTCCAGTTGATTTCACTCGTGGTAGATACTTGTCGGCGATCTCCAAACCTTCGACAGATCTCTTCACGAACCACAACGACTCTTGGTTGTTGAAGATCTTGCTCGGTGAAGACAATTACTCTTCGACACTCGAGCCGACACCTATGTGTCTAGAGAGTGCACAGTTCCCAATAGTAATAGGTACAAGAACACTGAACTCAGAACTACTGTGATGCTCAACCACTATCTAACTTTTGGCTCTTGATTTTTCTCTCGGTGGATCTGAACTCAAATCACTCGGAGAGGGGATGCTCAATGAATCTTCTCAGAAATCTTAAGTGAAGCAGCCAACAGACAATGTTGGAGCGAGGTGGCTATTTATAGCCACAGCCTTCCCCGAAGGGAAAAGACCAAATTGGACATGTGTAACAGCCAATGGCCGAACGACACGAGTCCAACGTCCGGAAATTTAGCACAATGGTAACATTCCTTGCGGAGAAAGTAATGCTAACTCCTCAGTTCGAATGATATCTCCTGCAACAAGAAGAACAACGTCTACTGTTGGTAGGTAATGATTCAAAACATAAAGAGATTTCTCGCAGTCTCGCATAGGTTTTGGGCTCAGCATCACAACAGATCTAAGCTTCAAGAACCTATACCCCTATTAATAGCATAGAGGTCCTATGACTCAAATAAATGAAAGAAGAAGAATGAAATGAATACTACGTCTTCACTTTGTCTTCTACTTCCATTTGCTGCAGTCAATCTTCTTCGGACTGAATCTCCAAACGAATTGCTTCACATCAGCAATAAATTTTTTGAGGGGTTAAATCCTTCACATCAATCTTCTCGCCTACATGTCTTCAATAGATGTAGCTCAATCGTCTCTACAATGCAGATATTCTTTGATGAAGTTCCTTGAACTTGGCACTGAAGACAACATTCTCTTTGTTTCTCCATGGACTATTTCTCTGTGTGCACTAGCAAACAAATTAGTACAGGCATGTTTTTGTCAACAATCTCCAAAACACCGGAGGGCAAATATTGCACCAACAATCTCCCCCTTTTTTGGATGATTGTTGACAAAACAGAACACATCGAAAGGTAGATAATGGAATGAAATGAATGTAAAGGATAGTGAAAGACGAGAGATAATTACGAAGATAAAACACACTCCCCTGAAGGTATGCATCAAATGCATAGGATATAACACGTAAGGTAGCAAGATGAATCTTCGTCTGAGTGACATTGACATAAAATCTCATTCGTTGTTTCTTTCAGTGCACTCGACAATGTTTGAGATATTTCCTGTCAAAACACAACTTTTGAAAAAGATTTGTTAGATAGAGATAATACTTTGAAATGATTTGTTACAAAGGATAAGCCATAACGATTTGCGCAGATCACGGTTTGAATCCACACGAGATATAGGTTCCCTGCAAGTTAGATACTCAAGAAGAATCAGAGCAAGGGAATCTCAGGTATATTGCTCGGAGTAGATATGACTCAGAAGAGGTTTTTCCTTCAACAAGGAAGATGCGAGGGAGATATGCAAGGGAAAATAGCTTATGAGACAGATAGAGAGAGTTCGCTTTCAAATCTCAAGAAATTTAATCTGAAGCTGGCTTTCTTCTCCTACAAGGTTAGATAGCGAAAGATAACCATTATTGTATATCTAAACATGTGATGCATATAGTTTCAAGGAGTAAAATATCTCTTCTAGAGAACCATGATTTCCAATCCTCCTTGAAATCGTTTTACTTTCCCTACACGATAGATAAGTATCGAGGATAATTATTGCAAGGAAGCAAGCTTTCGATTGCACCTTCAAATACATAACTAGAAGAAAATAGCATCGCAGAGGGGGTTATTAACAGTACATGACGACCAAGTATTCAAACACCACAGACGATGCTTTAAGTTCCAAAAGCAAATAGTTTGACGAAAACCAAATAGTTCAACAAAAAAACAAATAGCAAATGGAAACACCTTGCAAATAACCCGCTTATCTATCATCGATGTTCTTCTCACCCTTTTTGTCAAAAAGTGTCAAAAAGGAAAGAGAATGCATAGGAGGAACTACTCGTCTGAAGAATCCTCAAAGTCAGAGCACAAACTGTTAGGCAAAGAAGAGCGAGTGATGGTCGAGGCCGAAGCAGGTGTTGGAGATGTAGCATGGGCTTCGGGATCAGCTTCGGGAGTAGCAGCGCGAGGTAGATCTGGCTTGAAGATAACTATGCCTTCTACGTCTTTAAGAACATCATATGGTTAAACAAACTGTAGGTCAGTGGAGTCGGAACACTAAGGAAGCACTGGGGTTTGCCTTCGGATGCGAAGAACTTCAAACAACTGCAGATAATCGTATTCTTTCTCAATGCCCTTTGCCAACAGTTGCTTGCAAGAGTAATGCTTGCGCAGAAGGGTCCTGGAGCGTTTATTTTGTTCCTTCTCATACAAAAGAACTTGGTGAGATAAATTGTGAAGCAAATTTATCTCAGTCATCATTTCCAGCTTCACTTTTCGGTCGAGCTTGATATGGGTTTCCAGGGCTTGCTGAGTGCGAAGAAAAATCTCGTACAGTGGAGGATTCTCTTCACGAGGGATTTCAACTTTTGCTTTCTTGACCTCCGGAGATGTAGGAGGAGCAGACATAAAAGCAGGAGTAGTAGCATCAGTCGGTATTTTCCCTTTGCCAATGTCCTTCACAATTCGGAGTGTGTCACAAACTGGTGGCGTGATAACTTTCGGGACATGTGGGCAGATTTTTTCCTCAATAAGTTGCATGATGGCAAATATGACCCAAGGTGCATATGGCTTCAAGGCTTGAGGGTTATCATCCGCGTAGGCTAGGTTGCGAATAGAAAGATCCAGAACATCAAAATAAATCCCTTCAGCTGAGGCTAGAAGAGAATTTGCCACGATGCCTTGAATGGTTGCTGGCCTATTTGTTGGTGTGAGGGAATTGCATAGGATATAGAACAACACTTTGTTCTCATAAGCTAGATTCTTTGGATTCACCTGTGTACATTCATCACCACAACAAGCTTGGGGTTTATCAGCATATGAATTTGAGCTTCAGATACTTCTCAAAAGTGTAGTCTATGTTCAAGATTTGCAGCAAATTCGCAGAGAGGAAGATTAAACAGTGCTAAGACCTCGTCAGCCAAACATTTGATCTTTTCTTATCCTGTCATTCATTCAAGGATCCAAGTACTGCTATCTGCAAGGTCTCCTGAGATATAAAGAGTGGCATAGAACTGAAGGATTATCTCACGATTCCAGCCATGATTGAAACGAAGGAATCTCTCCAGGAAGACTTTTTCAATCTACTAGATGGTATGATGAAAGCAGAGTAAACTTTCGAGCTCAGCAAAATCCAGAACTTGTGCTGAAAATGCGATTCTTATCATATAGAATACGAACATAATACACTTCCTATTCCTTGGTCCGGAATCTTGGTGACAAGGAAGTTCTTTTTCCATCATATGGGATGGTTCCAAAGAGTGCAAGTTTCAAAAGATGAAGCTGCTCGTTAAAGGCAGGACCATTCGGCCCATCTTTAACAAGAACAAGGGAAAGGTTTCCAGTGGGTTTCTCAGCTACTCTTCTTCACTCATGTCCTGGGTTTGAATGTCATCAGGTGCAGGCACACCTTCCTCCATAGGCTTGAGAGGAGCACTAAGCTTCCTTCATTTTTCTGGTACAGATTGCCTTGAGGAACTTGATGGTTTATCACTTTTTCTTGCTGGAACTCCTTCAGCAGCTTTCTTGCTTTCGGGAACTAGGCCCTTTCTTTCACTGCATTTTCTTCGGTTGGAGGCACAACAACTTCTTTCTCAGACGATTGGGGCACAACTGGTGGAAATATTACTTCTTGAGCCATCGGCTCATTAGATTTTCTTTCTCCCTCTTCGAACAATGGTGTAGTGGAATGAGGGTCAACATCCATCTGGGTAGGGGCACCAATTGAAGCGACAGGGATGGTTTTGTCTCAAGAAGTATTTAGCTCCCCCTCAATCTTGTCACTTTCCTCCTTGAGTGATATAGAGGGCTTAGCTTGCAAGGATTTCGGAGGCAATGGATCTGCCTTCTCAACTTCAATTTCCTCATCAACCTCATCAGCTGAGACTTGCTCCTTAGGCGAAGCATTTTCTTCATCAGTCTTTTCCAGAAAGATGTCAACAACATCATGTTGTTCTTGGGATACTGGAGTAGGAATGATAAACTCCACATGGTCCACTTGCTGAATAGGTTCATCCTCGTGAGTTGAAGATGGTGGAACCTGCTGCAAGGGAGTAATGGAATCAAGTGGAATATCAAGAACAACAGTCTGAATGCAGCGATCTTGGTTTACTCTCGGTTTTCTAGCTCTCTCTCTGGCCTTCTGACATTTTTTTCTTGGATTCTTCTTTGAGCAAGATCTGCCTTGTGGTCAATCTGATCGTTTCTTCTGTCACACAACTGAGACACTTCCATATGCAACCGCGAGTGCCAATCAATTTTATCATTCCTCATGATACTGAGAGCCTTGGTGATTTCAACAACGTATTTGTTCAGATGTTTTCTTTCAGATTCAGAGTTGGTGTCTCTCCTCATTTGCTCAACAGTTGGCTTGTCCTTGATAGCTTGGTTCAACTTCTTGGTAATTTTCCTCAGCTCGATGAAATGTTTCATTACAATTATCTAACATCATCAGGAATTCCCACACTGCTTATATCAGCAGATTTTGCATCACATGCAACACTTTCAATCACTTCGATCATTAAATTGAAATCATATTTCTGTTCCTTTGTGATAGTAGGAACACCGGGTTTGGCCTTCTTAGCAGAAGCATCTTCTTTTCCTTCAGACTGCAGCTTTCTCTTCACTGTTGGAATAGAAGAACACGAAGGTTTGTCAGTGACGGAGATGGGTGCAAGCCTTGGTGATTTCCTTGGAGAGAGTGAACTTTCACTGGTGAGGGGCTCCTGTATGGCCTATTGAAATGGCACGTTGATCATACATTGGGATTTCATTAGGAGCATATTCGTTCTTGGAACAGAGAAGGCATGATGATGTCACACTCTTGGAGGAGGACCATTCCCGGGCTATTGTACGTGTTGCACGGTACAAACAAGCTTTATGTTGCAACCGTAGCCGCAAAGTTTGTTCCCGGGGGCTTGAGGAAGGCGACCTTGTTCTTCGGAGGATTTAATCCTCGAAGAGATCAAACAAGTTGACACCAAAGTGGGAAATCCCTTACCGGGTAGTTAAAGTCACTAGTCCTGGCTCAGTCCATGTAGAGGACAAAGATGGCACCCCCATGCAAAACTCATGGAATGTTGAGCCTCTTTGCAAGTTCTGCCCATAAGGCATAGTTGTCGGACACCCCGACAACACCTTTTCTACAAGTTGGCCGTCATGGCATGTAACCTTTGTACAGAGCTGCGTAGTCAAATAAAGTTAAGTGTTTCACAACTCTTGTTGGTGTATATTTGTGTTATGTATGTTAAATATCACATTGTGTTACATTTGCAATCCTTGTATCAAATGTTTAACATGTCGCCAAGTGTTCTAGCCGGCACATTTTTTCTCCTTTTTTATTAAAGGAAGAGAAGTTCCTCCGCGTGCAAGTTTCCCGGGAGGAGTAACGGTGTGGACACCAATGACGTTCAAGTTATCATCAACCACAAGAAGATCAACAAAGAAAACTAAGTAGCAAAAAACTTTGAAACATTCTTGTTGTTGCCAGTCTTCCATGGATGATTTATTTATTTGTAAAAACATGCATGTGAAGGAATCTTGCTGGAATTAGTAGCGCTCCTAGTTGTTTCGAGTCCACCCAGCAACTTAGGTGGTTGCGCTGAGACTAGGAAGTGTTAGCATTACCGAGAAGCGGCACTTCCCGCAGGCTACTAAGGATCCGTCCTCAATCGCTACCGGCTGGGTGTGTGCATCGGGAAGGTTTTTTTGACAAGTGTAGGGTATAAAAAATACAAAGGAAAAATTACATGAGGAAGAAGCATACATTCATTCAACATTAAAGTTGTATCAAATACACGACAAGACCGGCCTAATCCAAGACAACTATTTTTCTTTACATGTGTCTTGTCGGAAGTGGGAATACAAGAATAAGCTTTTAATTTTTGAGGATGCCTTGGATGCGGCTGCACCTCTCACCAGCAGAATTGATGAGTGATATTGTTACACTCATTTGAACCTTGTTTAAATCGAGATATTTCATTAGAAGACACATATTCGCTCTAATATTGCCACTAATGACTAACGAATGCAAAGGATTCAGCAAATCATCTCTTTATTATTTTTTGCACAGAAAATGGGCTAAAAAGGGAAGATATCACGTGGGGGAAAGGAAAGGAAGGAAAATGGAGAAGAAATGAATCATCAAGAGGCATCAGAAGGACTCTAGAGCAAAACACAACATTCCATGTGACCGCGAGCGCTCTCATGAGCTTTCATTTGGCATGGAAACTGAGGTAACTCATCCACCTAAACAACTTTATTAAGGGGACCCCGTCAAAATGTTAACATGAGAGGCAGAAAAGCAGCGTCGAGCACAACTACAACCCATTCATCATCATCTTCATCCACAAACCCTAGCCGCCACCATCTTCACCTCCATAGGCATCTCCACCACCATATCCCTCTCTCGTCTAGATCATACTTGTAATCATGCATCGCAAAAGGCATCCATTGTAAGACATATTGCAATCAATCAATACGCAATATGTGTTCTTGAATGATTTCTTCTCGCGATCTGATCTCCACGTGTGAGTAGTCCTCTAAGGTATGGGGTGAGGCATGAGCCTTGCAGCCCCAGGTATTTAGTGAAGGGGTCAATGGAAGTCTTTGATACAACATATTGTATGTGTAAAATAAAATTGCATCGCGAAGTATCTCTTGTCTTGTCCGTGATCTTCATCCCTGTAGGTACCCAAGATCATGGAGATCGAGCACCGGTGAGGCTAGAAGCAAGGGGACCGTCAAGTGTTATACTGAATACCGGTGACAGTAAGGTTTAATAGAGTAACATGTATCATATCCTTGAGGATTCATGAGGTGTAGTCACTGAACGCCCAAAGCCTTTTGTCTGATATTATTATCTTAATTATCGGGGCAACCCTGCGAGACGGTTAGGGCCTTCGGTAGGACAACTAATTCTTGATGCAAGACTCGTGCCGGTCAGGATGTTATTCAGACACATCCCCCATTCCAAACGACGCAAGCACCCCTTGATGTGTGACTTCCCTAGCACAAACTAATATCATTTTTATCGCAACACCAATACATGGTGGTAAGCATTAAGACCTCATCCTCGTACCTTCTTTTTATTGTAAGTGTTTGAGTTAATATTTGCTTGATGATCCGGTCAAAAGCTGGATTTGACACTTTAGCACCAGCTTGCTATAGACCATCACTTCAAGGGAATCTTCCTCTCGTGTGTTCGATAACCCAGGGTCACCTCTAGGGAAATAGGTGTGGGATACTCTTTTTAGTTCCAATACCGGGTCAATAAAAAGGAGATATCAAGCCCTTTTCCTAGTGCCGTTGCTGGAGAGGAGTTTAGTATTCCTAGTCTTTGTGTTTAGAGTTTTTATTAATGTTAATTTTTAGTTTTAGTTTTTACTTTTTCAATTAGTTTTAGTTTTATTTTGTTGCAAGTCTTGTCAGTTGAAAAAATCCAAAAAGTTACTATGGTTCATAATCTTGGGAGTTTTGTTGCTCTTAGCACAACTTGATGTTGCAGCTGTAGAATATGAGATGAAACCAAACTTAGTTTCCATGGTTCAACATGAGAAATTTGGAACTTCTGCTTCTGAAGATGCAGGTATGCATTTACATAACTTTATCTACTTGTGCGACATGACACGCATAAAGGTCATGACCCAGATGTTCTGAAACTTCATTTTTTTTCTCTTTGAGAGGAAAAGCCAACAAATTGCTTTTAGCTTTGCCTAAAGGCAGTATTACTTCTTGGGATGTTTGTTGCAGGAAATTTTTATCTATGTTTTTCCGACCTGCAAAAATCATGCAATTACGTTGTCATATTACAAGTTTCAAGCAAGAGGAACGTGAGCCACTAGCGCTTGCGTGGGACAGAACGAAAAAAGCTATAAGAAACTGCACCAACAATGGTATGGAGGATTGGTTAATCCTTCATATGTTTTATAATGGCTTGAACCATATGTCAAAAACTATGCTTGATACAGCTACAGGAGGAACAATCATGAAAAACCCCATAGAAGATGTCAAGAAGATACTAGATGATATGCAAGATAACCATGCCCAATGGCATGTTTTTTGAGTATTTCAGAATGGCATGTTCGAAGAACCACCACCAAGAAGGTGAATGCCATACAACAAAATAGCCCAAAGTTGACAACCAAGTGCTACTTCTTGAGCTTGCGTTGGTTTTTCCCTTGAAGAGGAAACGGTGATGCAGCAAAGTAGAGATAAGTATTTCCCTCAGTTAGAGAACCAAGGTATCAATCCAGTAGGAGACAATGCACAAATCACCAATACCTGCACAAACAATCAAACAACTTGCACCCAACGTGATAAAGGGGTTGTCAATCCCTTCACGGTCACTTGCAAAAGTGAGATATGATAGAGATAGATAAACAAAAGATAAAATATTTTTGGTTTTTTTTGGTTTATAGCTGAAAGTAAAAGATTACAAAATAGTAGATCGGAAACTAATATGATGGAAAATAGACCCGAGGGCCATAGGTTTCACTAGAGGCTTCTCTCACGAAAGCAAATAATACGGTGGGTGAACAAACTACTGTCGAGCAATTGATAGAAAAGAGCAAAGTTATGACGATATCCAAGGGAATGATTATGAAATATAGGCATCATGTCCATGTCAAGTAGACCGACTCCTACCTGCATCTACTACTATTACTCCACACATCGACCAACTCCTGCCTACATCTAGAGTATTAAGTTCATAAAGAATAGAGGAACGCTTTAAGTAAGATGACATGATGTAGAGGAATAAACTCAAGCAATCACTACAAAAAAATACACTTTCGTGATGATACGTGTTTGTCACAGTAGGTCACGTTTTCTGTCATGCATGTACATCCATGACGATTTTATGACAGAATCAAGATAGTCATACCTGTGCTGTCGTGGAAGTGTTCCATGACATTACCAAAATTATCATCACGGAAGTGTCCACTTCCATGACGATAAATCGCGCGTCACAGAAGTGCTTTCGTCAAGGGTGACCGACATGTGGCATCCACCATAACGGAACGTTGTTAAGCTATCGGGTCGGGTTTTGGATCCGATAACCCGTTAACAGCCCCGACCAATGGGGATTTTCCACGTGTAAAATCATCATTGGCTGGAAGAAACACGTGTCGGCTCATCGTTGGGACAGATGTCATCCACTCATTGGACAGAAGGTGCCTATGATACATGGGCACGTGGCACGGCCCAATAGAGGCCCATTCCTGTGAAAATGTCGGCCCATTTGACATGGTCAAAAGTTGGCGGGCCGACCCATGGAAAGCCGGTTAACGGCATGTTCGCATATAGCCTATTTACAGCCCGCTAACCCAAGGCCCATTACGCCCTATCCGAATTAGGCCCAATAGCGTCATCTGGTCCATCCAATATGATTCCACCCCGTTTTCACTTCTGGCCCATGTATGGCCCATGACGTCTTTCGGCCCATATGAGGCCCTTTGTAACTCTTGGCCCATTAACGGCCCGTGGTGAAACTAGCCCGCAGTGAACAGTGTATCACTTTATACCCATTAACGGGCCTTATTCCATTGGGCCATTTCCAGCCCATGTTATCTTTCAGCCTTCTCAAAGCCCATTTACACTTGGGCTCATTTCCAGCATTCGTTTACTTACAACCCGTTACTGTCATTTTCTGCTTGTGGGCTAAATTCAGCCCGAGGTTACAGTCGGCCTGTTTTGTGGCCTGTAAATACATTGGGCCGTTTTCATAGCGTCATCAAATACGGCCGATTAACAACGGCCCGTTATGGTCGGCCGTGAACAGACGATTCCAACTCTAGCCCATTTATGGCCATAATGTGGTATGTTATTGGCCCATGTTTGGCCAACCGATCATACGGCCCGTACAAGGCCCATTGATGATACGACCCGTAGAAAGCCCATTGTGTCTACGACACGTAGAAGGCCCATTGTTTCTACGGCCCGTGGGAGGGAAATGGTAACTACAGTAAACATGTAGCCCATGGTTATTGTGGCCTAGTTTTAAAAAATAGGTTATTACGGCCACTAGAAAACCGCGGAAAAAGAACTGCACTGACTACAAGCAAAGAAATAAACAAGACAATAAGGAAATAAATAAGAAAGCAACTTACGCTATGCTATCACAGCTATTACACATATTACATCCACTGGGCATCAAAGTTCGCCACGAGCGCAAATATAGGGAACACAGCAGCATATAAACACCACAGCAAAACAAGTCCAGAACTGAAACCACTTCAGAAGAGCTCAAGAAACAATATCCTGGGTACCCATAATGCTGGCAAGATGCTTAGCAAGCTTATTAACTTTCTCTTGTTTGGCACTTAATTCCTCCAGCACTTCCTCAGTCCTTCGGCTTCCTGTCGCATAACATCTAATCGATGTCTTTCAACTTGAAGTTGAGACTCAAGAAGTTGAACTGATTCAGCCAACAAGTTCGAAGAGCTGGTGCCAGCAGTAGTAGCCAGTAACTCGAACACTACATCAAGACAGGACTTTGGGGTTGTCTCAGTGTCTTCAATATAGTTTTTATCAGCTTTCTTGGAGACCAACAGAGATGTCTCACTATGTTGAACCTTATCTGCATTACTTCCTTTACCATTGCATAAGGGGTACTCTTCTCCAATATTTTATCCGCGTTCTAAAAGAGAAACAAACAAACACATCACATGTTTAAAATGTAGTATATGAAACTCATTTTGGTAAACCAGTTCAGTAGTAGGTGGACAGGATAACAACATGAAACAAACATATATCTATGTAGTATGGTCACTGTATGGTCTATATCATTCTAGTTTATGTTGCCAAATCAAGATAGATACAGTTTGAATCATATCTATTTAAGACAAAGTAGCATAGACAGAATATAAGTGTGGGAAACTGCACAGCAATAACAAAACTTGTAATGTGCATGGCATGAGAACATAACTATTTATTCAACTGAAACTGAAATCAACATAGAGCAAGTTACAACAGCAAACAGCCAAACACGTTGAAGAAACAGGTTTAACACATACCTATTGCGCCATTGGAGTTTCAATTGCATCCTTCAAATTTGAAATTAGTTGGTATGAGTAAATACAGTGATGCAAGCGCAAAGTAGTATGAACCATAGCTACGGAACCTGACCTGAGAACAATTCTTCTTCTGCTTTAAGCGTTGACTTGCGGTTTGGAGTGGTGGTCCTCGTGCTTTGGGCACTGTAGTTGCCTTACTAACTGCTCGTGTTTGGGTGCTCTGTGGTGGAGACGGTGCTGTGTCAACAGGAATTGGGTGTCTGTCTCCTGGGGTTGGGGTTAGAAGGGGTGTAGCCAGTTCTCTGTCCAACTGGGTAGAGGTACAATCTGCATGAGTGTGGGTTATGTGTGGTGGGGCTGGTTCTTGGGCAAGTATAACCGTGGTTCTATCTGCATCGACAGGTAGCACGATCTTTTCTAAAGACTGTGTTTTTACTCCCACAGATACTGCCATCACTCCCTCCAATTGAAATGGCTGATAAACAAGAAAAGTAATTGAATGTATAGACATTGTAAGATAGACACGTGCAATGGATACTAGGGAAGAAAACAGGGCATGAAATAATTCACATTTATGTTGTCTAACCAAACAGAATAGCAGGACATAATTTCACATATATGATGGCTAATTAAACAGGATAGCATGACACAATTTCACATGTATGATGGCTAACTAAACAGGATAGAATGACATACTTCAAAATATGATGACTATGTAAACAGGATGACATGATATAACTATACGATGTGTCTATTAAAGTGGTTGGCATGCTGATACGTCTCCAATGTATCTATAATTTTTGATTGTTCCATGCTATTTTATTATCTGTTTTGAATGATTATGGGCTTTATTATACACTTTTATATTACTTTTGGGACTAACCTATTAACCGGAGGCCCATCCCATATTGCTGTTTTATTGCCTATTGAGTATTTCGAAGAAAAGGAATATCAAACAGAGTCCAAACGGAATGAAACCTTCGGCATCGTGATTTTTTGGAAGAATATCATCCTGGAGGCTTGGAGATCAAGTCAGAAGACCGTCGAGGAGCCCAGGAGATAGGGGGCGCCCCCCCCCTACAGGGCGCGACCCCCTGTCTTGTGGACCCCTCGAGCACCTCCCGACCGACTTCTTTCGCCTATATAGTCCCACGTACCCTAAAAACATCCACAGAGAAGATAAATCGGGAGTTCCACCGCCGCAAGCCTCTGTAGCCACCAAAAACCTCTCGGGAGCCCTTCCCGGCACCCTGCCGGAGGGGGATCCTTCACCGGTGGCCATCTTCATCATCCTGGCACTCTCCATGACGAGGAGGGAGTAGTTCACCCTGGAGGCTGAGGGTATGCACATGTAGCTATGTGTTTGATCTCTCTCTCTCTCTCTCTCTCTCTCTCTCTCTCTCTCTCGTGTTCTCTCTCGTGTTCCCTCTATGGCACGATCGATGTATCCCGAGCTTTGCTATTGTAGTTGGATCTTATGATGTTTCTCCCCCTCTACTCTCTTGTGATGAATTGAGTTTCCCCTTTGAAGTTATCTTATCGGATTGAGTCTTTTATGAGAACACTTGATGTATGTCTTGTTGTGCTTATCTGTGGTGACAATGGGATATCATGTGCCACTTGATGTATGTTTTGGTGACCAACTTGCGGGTATGAACCTATGCATAGGGGTTGGCGCACGTTCTTGACTCTCCGGTAGAAACTTTGGGGCACTCTTTGAAGTACTTTGTGTTGGTTGAATAGATGAATCTGAGATTGTGTGACGCATATCATATAATCATGCCCACGGATACTTGAGGTGATAATGGAGTATCTAGGTTACATTAGGGTTTTGGTTGATTTGTGTCTTAAGGTGTTATTCTAGTACGAACTCTTTAATAGATCGATCCGAAAGAATAACTTTGAGGTGGTTTCGTACCCTACCATAATCTCTACGTTTGTTCTCCGCTATTAGTGGCTTTGGAGTGACTCTTTGTTGCATGTTGAGGGATTTTTATATGATCTATCTATGTTATTATTGTTGAAAGAACTTGCACTAGTGAAAGTATGAACCCTAGGCCTTGTTTCCTACCATTGCAATACCGTTTACGCTCACTTTTATCACTTGTTACCTTGCTGTTTTTATAATTTCAGATTACAAAAACCTTTATCTACTATCTATTTTGCACTTGTATCTTCATCTCTTCGCCGAACTAGTGCACCTATACAATTTGCCATTGTATTGGGTGTGTTGGGGACACAAAAGACTCTTTGTTATTTGGTTGCAGGTTGCTTGAGAGAGACCATCTTCATCCTACGCCTCCTACGGATTGATAAACCTTAGGTCATCCACTTGAGGGAAATTTGCTACTATCCTACAAACATGTGCACTTGCAGGCCCAACAACGTCTACAAGAAGAAGGTTGTGTAGTAGACATCAAGCTCTTTTCTGGCGCCGTTGCCGGGGAGGTGAGTGCTTGAAGGTATATCTTTCGATCTTGCAATCGAATCTTTTTGTTTCTTGTTTTATCACTAGTTTAGTTTATAAAATAAAATTACAAAAAAATGGAGTTGAGTTTGTCTCATACGCTTCATCTTTTTAATATCTTTTGTGAGTATGATGGAAAAGAAAATTGTGCTCAAGTGCTAGAAGAAGAATGCATTAGAATGTTTGGTACTATATCTTTGTATGATGAGCATGATTGCAATGTTGTTAGTATGGATTCCTTGAATATACATGATGCTAATGATATGCAAAGCCACAAGCTTGGGAAGCTATGTTTGATGAATATGATATATTTTGTCCCCCAAGTTTTGATGAGAATTTATTATGACGAAAGCATGCCTCATATTTATGATGATTATATTGATGAAAGTGGGTTTGGAAGAGTGTCAACTTTAGGAAGTAGTGATCCCACTATTTTGGAGGATGTTGAATCTTATTGTGATGAACATGAAAGTGGATTTGGAAGAGTGTCAACTTTATTTAGTGATGATTCCACTATTTCAGAAGAGGTCCCAATTGATTATGAGAACAAAGTTGCTATCTATGATGATTATTGTGATGACTTGTATGCTATAAATAATAATGATAACCATGAAACTTGTCATCTTGATTTTAGTTTTCAATTGGATTATGCCTCACATGATAGTTATTTTGTTGAGTTTGCTCCCACTACTATTGATGAGAATAAATTTTCTTATGTGGAGAGTAGTAATTTTCTATGCTTGTAGATCATGAAAAGAATACTTTAGGTGCTGGTTATATTGTTGAATTCATTCATGATGCTACTGAAAATTATTATGATGGAGGAACATATGCTTGTAGGAATTGCAATAATATCGAGTTTCCTCTCTATGTGTTGAAAATTTTGAAGCTATGCTTGTTTTACCTTCCTATGCTAGTTGCTTATTGTTACCATAAGTTGTTTGCTCACAAAATCTCTATGCATAGGCAGTGGGTTAGGCTTAAATGTGCTAGTCATATGCTTCATGATGCTCTCGTTATGTTTCAATTCTTATCTTTTATGTGAGCATCTTTGTCATCATAATGCCTAGCTAGAAAGGCATTAAAGAAAAGCGCTTGTTGGGAGACAATCCAATACTTACCCTTACTGTTTTTGTGTGTTAACATGATTATTCTACTTTATTAATCATGTTTTTAAGCTTTTGTTTCAATAAAGTGCCAAGTAGAACCTTTGGGAAGACTTGGGTGAAGTTTATGTGATCTTGCTGTGAAAAACAGAAACTTTAGCGCTCACGAGAATAGCTGCAATTTTTTACTGGAGAGTGCTTTTAGGTTGATTCTTTTTTCATATGATTAATAGACAAATTACTCAGGTCCAGCATTTTATTTAATAATTATTGGTGTTCCAGAAGTATACGTTTGATACAGATTACTACAGACTATTCTGTTTTTGACAGATTCTGTTTTCATTGTGTTGTTTGCTTATTTTGATGCATCTATGAGCAGTATCGGAGGGTATGAACCATAGAGAAGTTAGAATACAGTAGGTTTTACACCAATATGAATTTAGAATGAGTTATTTACAGTACCTAAGTGGTGATTTATTTTCTTATACTAACGGAGCTTACGAGTTTTGTTTTGAGTTTTGTGTGGTTGAAGTTTTCAAGTTTTGGGTAAAGATTCGATGTACTATGGAATAAGAAGTGGCAAGAGCCTAAGCTTGGGGATGCCCAAGGCACCCCAAGGTAATATTCAAGGACAACCAAGAGCCTAAGCTTGGGGATGCCCCAGATGGCATCCCCTCTTTCGTCTTCGTTCATCGGTAACTTTACTTGGAGCTATATTTTTATTCACTACATGATATGTGTTTTGCTTGGAGCATCATTTTATCTTGTTTGTTTGCTTTTTGTTAGTTAGAATAATGCTCTGCATCTTTAGTTTCAATAAAAATGTCAAGGATAGCCTTTGCCATGCTTATTTTGCTAGTATACATGTTGCTGTTTGAAAACAGAAAGTTTACCGCTGTTGCAAAAATTCCCTAGAAAAGTCAGAGAATGGTATAATGTTGAATCTTTTTGCATAATAAGCTATGATAAATTTATTACAGTGGGAATTTTAGTTCATAATTTTTGGAGTCAGGGAAGTATTGATACTCTTGCATTCTTTACAGACTGTACTGTTTTGGCAGATTGCTGTTATAGTTGCATTGTTTGCATATGTTTGCTTGTTTAATGATTCTATTTTAGGATATGAGTATTAAATATGCAGAGGAATTTTGTATGCAATGTTGAATATTTATTTTAGTGATTTTTTACAGTAGAAAATAATAAGGTTTTGCATTGGTTTATACTAACCTATCTCACGAGTTCTTGTTGAGTTTGTTGTGAATGAAGCTTTTGATAAAAAAAGAAACCATGATATGAGAGGAATTAAGGAGACATAAAAGCTCAAGCTTGGGGATGCCCAAGGCACCCCGAAATAATATTTCAAGAAGTCTCAAGCATCTAAGCTTGGGGATGCCCCGGTAGGCATCCCACCTTTCTTCTTCGGCAATCATCGGTTAGTATCGGTTGAGCCTAAGTTTTTGCTTCTTCACATGAGTTATGCTATCCTTGCATTGTCATTTTATTTTGCTTTGCTTGCTGTTTGAATAAGATACCAAGATCTGAAATTCTTTAATGATATAGAGTCTTTGCATAGTTGCATAATTATTTAGCTATTCTTTGATCTTCACTTATATCTTTCGGAGTAGTTTGTCGTTTGCTCTAGTACTTCACTTATATATTTTAGAGCACGGCGGTGGTTATATTTTGAAGAAATTGCTAGTCTCTCATGCTTCACTTGTATTATTTTGAGAGTCTTAAACATCATGGTAATTTGAATGAAAACTATCATAGGAAGTGAATTAGATGCTATGATCAACTTGATGCTTGATAATTGTTTTGAGATATAAAGGTAGTAATGTTAGGGTCATGCTAGTGGGTAATTATGAAATTGAGAAATACTTTTTTTGAAGTTGGCAAGTCCCGTAGCATGCACGTATGGTAAAAGTTGTGCGAAAAATTTGTTGCATGAGGTGCTCTTTTGATTGTCTTCCTTATGAGTGGCAGTCGGGGACGAGCGATGGTCTTTTCCTACCAATCTATCCCTCTTGGGGCATGCATAGTAGTACTTTGCTTCGAGGGCTAAGTAGACTTTTGCAATAAGTATATGAGTTTTTTTTATTAATGTGAGTCCATGGATATATGCACACTCATCCTTTCACTTTGCTAGCCTTTATTATTACCGCGCAACTTTCGC
Source organism: Triticum aestivum (assembly GCF_018294505.1). Taxonomy (NCBI): domain Eukaryota; kingdom Viridiplantae; phylum Streptophyta; class Magnoliopsida; order Poales; family Poaceae; genus Triticum; species Triticum aestivum. The sequence continues at coordinate 479,126,424 of NC_057795.1, forward strand.
TAGTATCATAAACCCTTTATTTACCTTCCACAAAACAGCCACCATACCTACCTATTATGGCATTTCCATAGCCATTCCGAGATATATTGCCATGCAACACGTCCCATCATTGTCATATTGCTTTTTGCATGATCATGTAGTTGACATCGTATTTGTGGCAAGGCCACCTTCATACTTTTCATACATGTCGCTCTTGATTCATTGCATATCCCGGTACACTGCCGGAGGCATTCATATAGAGTCATATCTTGTTCTAGCTCTGAGTTGTAATTCTTGAGTTGTAAATCCATATAAGTGTGATGATCTTCATTATTAGAGCATTGTCCTAGTGAGGAAAGGATGATGAAGGCTATGATTCCCCCACAAGTCGGGATGAGACTTCGGACTTTACAAAAGAAAAAAATGATGAGAAAGGCCAAAAAGAAAAAAAAGAAAGGCCAAAGAAAAAAAGAAGAAAAAAAGAAAAGAAAAAAATAATAAAATGAGAGAAAAAGAGAGAAGGGACAATGCTACTATCTCTTTTTCCACACTTGTGCTTCAAAGTAGCACCATGATCTTCATGATAGAGAGTCTCCTATGTTGTCACTTTCATATACTAAGTGGGAATTTTTCATTATAGAACTTGGATTGTATATTCCAGTGATGGGCTTCCTCAAAATGCCCTAGGTCTTCGTGAGCAAGCAAGTTGGATGCACACCCACTTAGTTTCTTTTGTTGAGCTTTCATATATTTATAGCTCTAGTGAATCCATTGCATGGCAATCCCTACTCACTCACATTGATATCTATTAATGGGCATCTCCATATAGCCCGTTAATACGCCTAGTTGATGTGAGACTATCTTCTCCCTTTTTGTCCTCACAACCACCACCATATACCACCATAGTGCTATGTCCATGGCTTGCGCTCATGTATTGCGTAAGAGTTGAAAAAGTTGAAGCGCATTAAAAAGTATGAAACAATTGCTCGGCTCGTCATTGGGGTTGTGCATGATGGGAGTATTTTGTGTAATGAAATGAAGCATGGCCTAACTATATGATTTTGTAGGGATAATCTTTCTTTGGCTATGCTATTTTGATAGGACATGATTATTTGTTAGTATGCTTTGAAGCATTATTATTTTTATGTTTTATAAGCTTTTATCTTGAATCATTTGGATCCGGACATTCATGCCACAATAAAGAGAAATTACATTGAGAATCATGCTAGGTAGCATTCCACATCAAAAATTCTGTTTTTATCATTTACCTACTCGAGGACGAGCAGGAATTAAGCTTGGGGATGCTTGATACGTCTCCAACGTATCTATAATTTTTTTATTGTTCCATGCTATTTTATTATCTGTTTTGAATGATTATGGGCTTTATTATACACTTTTATATTACTTTTGGGACTAACCTATTAACCGGAGGCCCAACCCAGATTGCTGTTTTATTGCATGTTTTAGTATTTCGAAGAAAAGGAATATCAAACAGAGTCCAAACGGAATGAAACCTTCGGCATTGTGATTTTTTGGAAGAATATCATCCTGGAGGCTTGGAGATCAAGTCAGAAGACCCTCGAGGAGCCCAGGAGATAGGGGGCTCCCCCCTCTACAGGGCGCGGGCCCCTATCTCGTGGACCCCTCGAGCACCTCCCGACCGACTTCTTTCACCTATATAGTCCCACGTACTCTAAAAACATCCACTGAGAAGATAGATCGGGAGTTCCACCGCCGCAAACCTCTGTAGCCACCAAAAACTTCTCGGGAGCCCTTCCCGGCACCCTGCCGGAGGGGGGATCCTTCATCGGTGGCCATCTTCATCATCCTGGCGCTCTCGATGATGAGGAGGGAGTAGTTCACCCTTGAGGCTGAGGGTATGTACCAGTAGCTATGTGTTTGATCTCTCTCTCTCTCTCGTGTTCTCTCTCATGTTCCCTCTATGGCACGATCTTGATGTATCACGAGCTTTGCTATTGTAGTTGGATCTTATGATGTTTCTCCCCCTCTACTCTCTTGTGATGAATTGAGTTTCCCCTTTGAAGTTATCTTATCGGATTGAGTCTTTTATGAGATCACTTGATGTATGTCTTGCCGTGCTTATCTGTGGTGACAATGGGATATCATGTGCCACTTGATGTATGTTTTGGTGACCAACTTGCGGGTTCCGCCCATGAACCTATGCATAGGGGTTGGCACCCGTTCTTGACTCTCCGGTAGAAACTTTGGGGCACTCTTTGAAGTACTTTGTGTTGGTTGAATAGATGAATCTGAGATTGTGTGATGCATATCGTATAATCATGCCCACGGATACTTGAGGTGACAATGGAGTATCTAGGTGACATTAGGGTTTTGGTTGATTTGTGTCTTAAGGTGTTATTCTAGTACGAACTCTTTAATAGATCGATCTGAAAGAATAACTTTGAGGTGGTTTCGTACCCTACCATAATCTCTACGTTTGTTCTCCGCTATTAGTGGCTTTGGAGTGACTCTTTGTTGCATGTTGAGGGATTGTTATATGATCTATCTATGTTATTATTGTTGAGAGAACTTGCACTAGTGAAAGTATGAACCCTAGGCCTTGTTTCCTACCATTGCAATACCGTTTACGCTCACTTTTATCACTTGTTACCTTGCTGTTCATATAATTCAGTTTACAAAAACCTTTATCTACTATCTATTTTGCACTTGTATCTTCATCTCTTCGCTGAACTAGTGCACCTATACAATTTTCCATTGTATTGGGTGTGTTGGGGACACAAGAGACTCTTTGTTATTTGGTTGCAGGGTTGCTTGAGAGAGACCATCTTCATCCTACGCCTCCTACGGATTGATAAACCTTAGGTCATCCACTTGAGGGAAATTTGCTACTATCCTACAAACCTGTGCACTTGCAGGCCCAACAACGTCTACAAGAAGAAGGTTGTGTAGTAGACATCACATGCCATAAATCACAAACATGCCATGGATGGAAACATGATGGCATGATATAATTCACGGATAGAATGACATAATTTAAAATATGATGACTATGTAAACAGTATGAGATGATATAACTATATTATGTCTTTAGAAAATGGGTTGGGATGCCATAATTCAGATACATGCTGTCTATGTAAACATCATGGCATGACATAATTCATATATATGATTTATATACTAAGGAAGTGAGCAGAGGGCAATCGCATATATGATGTGTCAACTAAGGAGATGGCATTCAATATTGTGTATATGATGTAAAAACTAAGCATTGCAATACAACACATGCATGACATGAGTAATATAACCCTGCCAAGTTTGAGCATACACCACAGGGGGATAATAGGACTGGTCATCTGCCTCTAAATCCTCCTCTGAAGAGCTATTTGTAACCATCAAGATATCTGCTTCAGCAGGTAGCATTGTCTGCTCTGAAGACCTTATTGTCACTCTAGATTTCTCCATCACCAATTCAAATGGCTGACGCGCAGGAAGAGCAGATGAATATACAAACATTGTCAACAAAAGCAATGAGAAATACAAAAAAAGGACGGCATGATATAATTCACATATATGACGCTTGCCTAAACGACATGGCATTGCATAATTCACATACATAATGCCTTGCAACAAGATAACATTGCATAATTAACATATATAATGTCTTGCAACAAGATGGCATTGCATAATTCACATATATGATAATTAGACACTAAACAGGTGGAATTCACACAAAGCATGTCTAAACTAAGCAAATGACATAGCAATGCAAGATACCATATGCACGATATGAGCAACATAACCCTGCCAAGTTAGAGCATGCACCTCGGGGGGAAATATAACTTGTCATCTGTCTCTGAATCCTCCTCTGAGGAGCTATCAGTAACCAACAAGACATGCGCTTCGTCAGATAGCATTGTCTGCTCTAAAGACCTTGTTTACACTCCAGATTTTTCCATGACCGTGCCGAATGGGTGATGCACAGGAAGAGTAATTGAATGTACTAAAATTGTTGACAAATTTAACACGTAATAAAAAATGATGGCATGATATAATTCACATATAAGATGACCAGCTAACCAGGGTGGCATTGCAAAATTCACATATATGATGCCTGGCTAAACAAGATGGCATTGCATGATTCACATATACGATAAAGAAACTAAACAGATGGCATTGACACAAAGCATGTCTATACTAAGCAGATGACATCTTTAATGTATACAGTAAGCAATGCAAGGCACTATATGCATGATATTGCCAACATCAGCATGCCAAGTTAGAGCAAAGACCTCATGGGGTAAATAGGAGTGGCCTTCTCCTTATGAATCCCCCTCAAAATAGTTATCTTCCTCTTGATTACGATCCGAAATGGGTGGAGGGGGTTGCCTTTGCACCCACCATGGAACAACGTCTGCATGAAATTTTATTGCCACGCAAGACTCGTCTCTTTTTCTCTACATGATCATTTCCATTGTGTACAACAACTGGCATGCATAGGAATAAAAGATAGTGAGATTATGTAAGGAGTGCATGCACAAATCCAGAGTGATGGTAGCAAACTGTGGATAGACCCAGAACCAATGATATCAGGCACATAATAGCTTTAGTTAAAAAATACAGATAATGGATCCTTTAATGCTTGTTTGCACCCAACATGAAACTCATAGTAGACACCGGAGATCAACCAGATAGTAGACATATAGTACTGATTGCTGCCCCAATATGTACCCCACAACCATTTAAAAACTCAAATTTCAGGATTAGTTTGGACCTGACTCGGAGTCTAATAGGTGAACACGATGATAATGTAGCATGTCATCATATTAAGCGACGCATAATGTAAGCAGACACGGAAGAGTGCGACCTCTCTTGTGGACCCGTGTAGTCCTCAAGGTCATCTGCTTAGTTGATGATGGTAATGCAGTTGTCGTGGCTGCCGGCGGCGGGGAAGAAGATCTGAGGCGGCGAAAGACAATATGGAGAGCGGATCCCTGCTATGGTGAACCCTTCCGTCGTTGGAGTAGCTGAGCTGGGGTGGAACACAGCGCCGCAGGAGCAGGACAAACCACACAAGGTTTTCTTTGACACATATCTGTAACAGAAGTAATTGAGTAAGGGCTTGTTTGAATTTGAGGATTCTAACAATGCAGGGATAGGAAATAGACAGGAATAGGATAGGAATGCATGTGCAAAACAGAGAATTTAAAAACACAGGATTTCTGCCAATCTGGGTGTTTGATTCACAACAATTGGAATATCAAAGGATAAAGAAAAGCATGGTGAGATTAAGTCAAACCACAAGAAAATGTACGGTTATAATGCTATTATGCTACTATCTCTTAGTCTTGTGCTTGATGAATAGGAATATGAAAAGGAGGACAAGTGGAAATTAGAATTCATACTGTTTTTCTTTCAAGGACACACTAAAGGAACAAATCCTACAGTTTTCCTTTGCACCAAATTCATGAAAAGTAGTACCATAGGAAACTTTCCAATTCCTATGTTTTTCATTCACTTTTCCTTTCAAGCACTGGCGATTCTAGTAGGTAGGCTTGAGCAAGGAAAATCCTACACTAAAAAATGTTTTGTTGTTACTTCTATTACTTTGGACCCAGGCCACTGCCATACTAGCTCAACTCCCAGGCCCATCGACAAATGCACAGCTCAAACGCGTAGAGATAAATAATGATGGTATTCAAGAGAGTCCATCACGAATAGCTAAGTTGCCTGGTACCTCACTGCTTGTCATATAGTAGGATAAAATAATCGTATTTCCCGTTACTACGAGTGCTCAGTGGACAATATATATAACATGTAGAGTAAAAAAGAGATGCAACCAGTGCACGACCTCTTTGGCAAAGCCATGTCGATCTCAGCGTGATTGGGATGGCCGGTGAGGATGCTCCGGCTGACTTGGTTGTTGGAGGAGGGGAAGAAGGTCTTAGGCGTCTGGAGATGGAGCTCGAGGTACTGCTCCGCTGTTATGGAGGGTTTCGTCGTTGGAGCAGCTCCGGTGAGTTGTACGACGCCGAGGCTGAAGCAGGACAAGAGAGATAAGGTTAACCTAAGTGGAATTCTAATATCATCTCCAATACATCATGTAAAATACATAACCACAAAGTGCTAGATGTGAAATACATCAGCCGCTCATCTATGAACTTAACTGTCGAAACTGAATTTAACTGTCGAAACTGAACTTAACTGTCGAAACTGAATTTTGCTGTCAAAACTGAATTTTGTTGTCGAAACTGAACGCACTAGCAAGGTGAGGCTACACGTTGGTCGACTGAATTTTTCATCTCTGGTCAGTCGATTTTGCAGCCGTTGGATACAAAATCAAGGGCCTGCGGTTCATCTTCAACCTCCACCTCCTGAGCCACCAGCCACCACCGGCCAAACAGCAGCCCCCCGCCGCCTGCGGCAGGCGGTGCGCCGCCCCGCCCGCCCTGAAAACACTCCCCACTGCTGGTCCGCCGCTGCTCCGGCCATCCCTCTAGGGCCCCCCGTGCCGAGCTTTTTCTCTGGCGATCCCCACGCCACCGCCCCGCCACCACCGACGACCACCGCCCCCACCCTGAACCCTAAGATAGATAGTGGGGTACCTCTCCAGCGAGCCCCCCTCCCCGCTGCGGCTGGTTCTTCCTTCACCCCGGCGAGCCCCCCCCCCTGAAAATCGACTGACCCAAAAGTCGATTCAGTTGACTGAAGTGTAGCTAAATCAGAGCAGCATCGCAAGAGCAAGAGCAAGAGCAATAGCAAGAGCAGACCAGGCAGGGGACCGAGAGCAAGAGCAGAGCAGCAGCGCAAGCGAGAGCTAAAGCAGCAGCAGCTCCTACTGATGTGGACGTCGCTGTCGAGGGAGTGACATCATGGAGGAAGTGGCCGGCGATGCCGCCATGGATGGAGCCACGCCGTGTCGGCTCGGGACCGAGCGCCGGCAGCACCATGAGATCGAATCAAGAAGAAAATGCGGCAATTAGTGTACAACCTCTTTGGTGGCGCCGATTAGGCCGCAGCTTCATCCGAGGAAACTGTGATGATGATGCTCTTCCGGTGGTGCAGGTGAAGCCGGCGGTGTGGGAATGGAGGCGGTGTGAAAGACGAGGGGAACGTCGGGGCAGCTCCTTGGAGGTGGAGGACGGGGTGGCTGAACCGACGGGACGACGAGATCGACGATGGATCCTCATCCGGTATGGTGGATGAGGGACGTCGAGGTGTTGCTCTGGACGACATCGTCGGGGAAGAGGCTCCGGCTGGGTGGCGGACAGAGCAGGGTGTGGGGCTTCATCGCGGGTTTTTGCGGCCTCGGTGTACGAATGGGTGGGCGGATGGGATGGCAGTGGGGAACCATGGCTTAGGGGCGCGCTTGTCCAAAATGTGGGGTAAGTTATGAAAGTACCCCCACCGATTTGAGGTGGTTCTTTCGGTTCAGGGGTAGCATGGGCATTTCGCGTGTCAGGATTTCACAAGAGGTGGGAGTTTTCGCGCACGTTGTACTTTCAGAATAGCAAGGCGCGGGTTGAGATGGAGGGAGTTGTCTGAGCACAACGAGACACAGATATATCTTAAATATTTCGGGCTAACAAGCCGCGGGTTGAAGAGGCGGGAGTTTCGCAGCATGATAGACATAGACTCTAGCTTGAATTTTTGGCATAACAAGGCGCAGCTTGAAATTTCGGAAGAACAAGCTTAATGTGTACCCAAAAAAGACAATTTGCACCTCAACACGCACAACACACACACAAACACCATTTAGACTAGAGTAAGGTACACGTGCATTGCACGCATGAGATTTGGCAACCAAATTATCAATGAATACCACATTATAGCATGTAAGCTTTGAGTCATACTCCCTCCGTCCAAAAATACTTGTCATCAAAATGGATAAAAAAAGATGTACCTACACCGAAAATACATCTAGATACATCTTCTTTTATCCATTTTGATGACAATTATTTTCAGACGGAGGGAGTATATGCATGATGTCGATGTTCGTTTAATTCTTATATTTCCTTTCATTCAAAATCATCTGGTTTTTATAAGAAAGCTAATCTATTTTAAGATTCATGGAATTGTGCGTTGTAAGATATAAAGTAAAAACAAATAATGACAAATCATGTAGAAAAACATTTGGGCAATTCTGATATGGAAGATTCTAGAACAAAGAAGAAGTGCTTGTGTTTTGATGTTTGGGCATTATGCTTAAGTTCAACCATGGAGTCTTCTAGATTATACATGTGGCGAAATCTTGTGGAATCTAGATGATATCCAACAGCCAGTAGTGCTCAAATTTGCCATCTTTGGACCATCGGATTCACCTCATCCAATGACCATCTTTCAAAGTTAAAGTTACCCGCACACAATGTAAAAATATAAAATATAATATAGCCTACACTGCTGGTGGCTACGGAGTGTTGACGCCTGCTGGTGGCTGCTGGTCTGGAGTGTTGACGCCTGCTGGTGGCTACGCTTGCTGAAGCGCTGGCATCCCTCGCACCTGAAAACGAGCGACTCGACATCTTGGAGGGCCGTAGGCTAGTAGAAACCATGGCGGAGAGCCTTCGCCACCAGGGACCGCGAGGCGGCGTGGTGCCCGCACTCGCCCTTGTGTATGTCGAGGAGGATCTCAATGCCTTGGTCCTGCTCGACGCAGCGTTGGAACACGCTGGTGGAACTGCGCTTGACGAGTTCGTTATTGATGATGCTGTAGGCGAACGCTCGACGCTGCACTTGCCGGGCTTCGGTCTGGTCCATGGGGAAGACCCCATTCTCCAGGAACTCCGAGATGGGCAGGGCCCAAGATGGGGCTGTTAACACGGCGAATACGGTCACCAGGGCGGGTTCTGGAGTGGCAGCCCCCGAGTCGAGTTGACCAGCCCCCGGGTTGGGGACGGCGGCGGCCGGGTAGAGGGTGACGCCTGCCGGGTCGATGGCTTCAGCCCCCAGGCCGGGTTCGGCGGTCCCCGGGCCGGGTTCGGCAGTCCCCGGGCCGGGTTCGGCAGTACGCGGGCCGGGTTCGGCAGTCCCCGGGCTGGGTTGAGGTGCGGCTGGGTTGTCCGGAACGTACATGGACTCGGAATCCGGAGACGGCTTGATGGACGGCTTGTGCAGGTGCTCGAGGCAGACACCGGACGGGATGGAATGTCGGGACGAGGCGTTGTTGGCGAGCGTGTCGGCTGCCTCGTTCTTCGCGCGTGGGGCGTGGAGGAACTCGCAGCCCGCGAAGAACCCGGACAACTTCTGGACAACGAAGTGGTAGCTTGCCATGTTGGGTCGTGGGCATCCCATTCACCGGAGCACTACTGCACCACCAGATCCGAGTCACCGTAGCACAGGATGCACCGGATGCCGAGTTCCTTGGCAAGCCGGAGGCCATGCACAAGGGCTTCGTACTCAGCGACGTTGTTGGAGGCGGCAAAGTGGATCTGGAGCGCGTAGAGAAGTCGGTCATCCTTCGGGGAAGACAGCACAATGTCGGCCCCCAGGTCAAGACGCATCTTGGAGCCGTCGAAGTGCATGCACGAGTGCATCGAGTACGGCGGTGGCGGCAGGTACTGGGTCTCGGTCCAGTCGACAAGGAAATCGGCCAGGGCTTGGGACTTGATCGTGGTGCAGGGCTCGTAGAGGATGGTGTGGCCGGCTAGCTCGAGTGCCCACTTGGTGACCCAGCCAGAAGCGTCCCGCCACCCGATGATCTCATTGAGGGGGGTCGTGCTGACCACGGTGACAACATGCTCTTGGAAGTACTGCTTCAACTTCTTGGCCGTGAAGTACACGCTGTAACACATCTTCTGGTAGTGCGGGTTGTTCTGGTTGGAGGCGGAGAGCACCTCGCTCAGGTAGTAGACTAGGCGCTGGACGGCCTGGACTTTTGCCTTCTCTGGTCTCTGGACCACAATCACTATGCTGACCGACCACGAGGTCGCGGCAATATAGAGCAATAGCGGCTCCTTCTCGGCCGGTTCGGCCAGGACTGGTGCGGTGGAGAGCATGCGCTTGAGGTCCCGGAAAGCCTTATCCGCATGGTTGTTCCATTCGAACGGTGTCGTCTTCTTCATCAGCTGATACAGGGGCAAGTCCCTCTCGCCCAGCCGGCTGAGAAACCGACTGACCGAGGCCAAGCAGCCGGTGAACTTCGGGACATCGCGCAGCCAAGCCGGCTTGCGCATGCGCTCAATGGCCTTGATCTTCTTTGGGTTTGCCTCAATGCCGCGCTCCGAGACGAGGAAGCCGAGTAGCTTTCCGGTCGGGACGCTGAAAACGCACTTCTCTGGGTTGAGCTTGACTTTGTATTCACGCAGGTTGGCGAATGTTTCCTTTAGGTCGTCAAGGAGCATGAGGTGCTGCTTGGTCTTCACCACGATGTCGTCCACGTAAACATGGATGTTATGGCCGAGTTGCAGTAGCAAGCATTTCTGCATGCAACGCTAGAAAGTGGCGCCGGCGTTTTTCAGGCCAAACGACATGGTGATATAGCAATACGCCCCAAAGGGCGTGATGAAGGACGTCTTCAGGACGTCGGTCGGGTCCAAATTTATCTGATGATAGCCGAAGTAAGCATCCAGGAAGGACAGGAGCTCACACCCGGCGGTGAAGTCGATGACTTGGTCAATTCGTGGGAGGGCGAACGGATCTTTGGGACAGGCCTTGTTCAGGCTGGTGTAGTCGATACACATGCGCCAGGTGTTGTTCTTCTTCAGGAAGAGGACTGGGTTGGTCATCCACTCGGGGTGGAACACTTCCATGATGAAGCCGGTCGCCAAAAGCTTGGCAACCTCTTCACCGATGGTTCTTCTCTTCTCTTTGGAGAAATGTCGTAGGGGTTGGCGGACAGGCTTGGCGTCCTAGCGAACATGGAGTTTGTGCTCGGCGTACTTCCTCGGGATACCCATCATGTCCTTTGGGGTCCATGCAAAATATCCCGATTCTCACGGAGGAAGTCGACAAGCTCGCCTTCCTATTTGTTGTTGAGGCGGGTGCCTATGACAACGTACTTGCTGTAGTTGGGGGTCTTCCGGGTTCAGCTTCACTTTCTTGGTCTCCCTAGAGGGCTTGAAGGCGGCCTCATCAGCCGGCTCCTCAGCCGGGATCGGCGCGGTTGATGTCTCATTGGCCAGGGCGACGATCCGGTCGCGCTGGCGCTGCTCCTCGTCAATGATCAGCGACTCGGCCAGCTTGGCACCGTCTCGAGCGCACTCTAGAGACTTACGGTAGTCACCGGTGATGGTGATGAGGCCCTTCGGACCCGGCAGCTTCATCTTGAGGTAAGCGTAGTGGGGGATCGCCATGAACTTGGCGAGTGCGGGCCGGCCCAACAGCACGTGATACGTGTTGGATAGGTCCACCACCTTGAACCAGATCGGCTCGTGTCAGAAGTGGCTACTGTCGCCGAACAGGACGTCGAGCCAGACCCGGCCGATTGGAGAGCAGGAGAGGTCAGGAACGATGTCGTGGAAGATCATCCGGGTTGGCTCTAGGTCTTTGGCCTCGAGGCCGAGCTTGGTCATGGTGTCAGGTAGAAGATGTTGATGCTGCTGCCGCCATCCATGAGGACTCGGGAGAACTTACACGTGCGCCGAGGTGCGACGATGGTGGGGTTGAGGGCGAGGGTGTAGCCACCCGGGTTCGACATGACAGTCGGGTGGTCTTTCCGGGTCCACGTGACCAGGCGATCCGACCAGTGCATGTACTCCGGCTTGGCCGGGATGACGGTGTTCACCTCCTGCCGAAGGAAACGCTCGTTGCACTTGTCATTGCCAAGGCTAGTGAAGACGACGTAGGTTGCCTTCTAGGGCAGGTAGACATCGCCGCGCATCGCGCCACCAGCCGGAGGCGGTGGAGGAGGTGGAGGCGGCTGCCACGATCCCGGAGCCGGGGCCGCAGGAGGTGGGACGTCGCCCCTCATGATGCGCTTGGTGATGGCGCACTGCCGAAGCATGTGCGTGGACGGCCTCGCACCACTGTGATTCTTGCAGGGGGCGTCCAGCATCTCCTCGAAGCTCATGGTGGGCTGCCACACCATCTTGTCGGTCTGCCAGCGCTTGGCGGCCGGGTCGGTCGCGGGTGCCTGCTCGGCGGCCGTGACGAGCCGGTTGTCGTAGCGCTGGGCCGGTTGGTCGGCCTTGCGCTTGTTGTTCTGCTGGTTGTGCTACTGCGAGCTGCCTTCGTCGGCCGGCTTTGGGGGGTGGGGGAACCGGCTTCACTTTGTCGGCTTCATCCAGCGCCACCTGGATCTTCATGGCAGAGTCGTCGTTGGCGTACTTATCCGCCGTCACCATGAGCGCGGCCATGGTGGTCGGCTCGGAGCGTAGGATCTTGTGCTTGAGGAGGGTGCCATCCCGGCACCCGTTGATGAAATATGGATTGCTTGGACTTCTTGGACGCCCTCGCAGCTGTTCCGGAGCTCGGTCCAGCATGCGAGGTACTCACGACCGGTCTCCGCCGGCCCCTGCACGCACATGGCGAGCTGGCTGGGGCTGACGGGTCACCGGTAGGTCCCTGTGAAGTTGTGGACGAAAGCATGCTTGATGTCGACCCACCTGCTGACGCTGCCCACCGGCAGGTTGTTCAACCAGGTGCAGGCCAACCCTTGGAGCATGAGTGGTGTGTAGCGTACGACAAGCCTGTGGTTGCCGCCTGCGATGCCGATGGCGGTGGTGTAGTCGATGAGCCAGTCCTCCGGCTTCACGGTTCCGTTGTACTTGGGGGTGTCACGGGGGAGCGTGAACCCTTTGGGAAAGAACTCGTCCCGAATGCGTGGACCGAAGCATGCTGGTCCGATGGCATCGGTCTCCTCCACCTCCAGGGAGAAAGCGAGTCGGTCAAGGCAGTGGCGGGCATCGGTGTCGTTGATGGCACGTGTGTCGAGATGGCTGGCGACCACGCCGCGGGGGGGCGGGTCGGCAGGAGCCGGTCGCCGGTCGGGTTGGTCGGGTTCGCGCCGGTCTTCCAGGGCTAGCTCATCGCCTAAGACACCAACGATCATCGGGTCGGGGTTGCGCCGGGTCCGGGTGCGGCCGGAGTGCGCCTCGCCGGGTGGCGAAGACGCCATGTTCTGATGATCATCGGGTCCGCCAGTGCGGGCGGAGCCAGATCCTGCCAGCTTGGTGAGTTGGTTGAGGTGGTCTTGCTGCGCGTTGGCCGCGTCGAGGAGGTCGTTCACCCGCTTCAGGCGGTCCCTCAGCTCTTCGCCCGCGAGCTGATCCAGGCCGACTGTGGTCGCCTGGGTAGCGTTCTTCACGGGAGTCTCGTAGACGGGCGGGATGGCATCATAGGCACGACTGATCGCGCCACCCTGGGCTCGCACGTCCGCGACCTAGCTTGGCTCGGCCGCGGCAGGCATGAAGCCGTAGGCGGCGTTGCGCTCTAGCTGAGCGGAGTCCAGGCGATGCTGCATGGCAGCAAGCGTCTCAGTCAGGTCCAGCAGGCGCTGGCGGTCCTCCTCAAGCCGAGTCTGGGCCTCGGCAATGTTGGACGCATCAATGTCGATGCCGATGGGGATGTGAAGGCTATGCATCGTGGCGCGCAATAGGTTGGCCGAGACGGCCCAATCCGCTGTGGCCTTGGCTTTGGCGGCCTTCCTCGTCGTGCTCGACGAGGAAGAGGCGTCAGTGCCGGTGACGAAGACCTCCACATGGATGTCCATCACCTCGGTGGGAGCGCTTCCACCGAGGGAGAGAGGGGAGTCAGAAAAGTCAAGTACCTCACTGGGGTACTCTTCGGCCGCAGGCGCATCGGAGATGCGCAGCGCGGCGAAGGAGGCAGCTAGCACGTTGATGACGTCGTCCGCCAGTGTAACGGGCTCGTCAGAGTCAGAAAGGAGCCCCGTCTGAAGCATGCTCCCGGCCAGGACCTCGAGCTGCCCCACGGTGGGCGCCAACTATCGTAGTGGGCGCATGACAGATGCCATGGGATGTCTAAAGAGAGGAGGAGGATCGAGGGCACTGGTGGGCTCTAGAGGCAAGGTCGGCATGAGCGTGCGGGGGACGCAAGACATACCCAGGTTCGGGGCTCTCCGGAGAGATAACACCCCTAGTCCTGCGGAGTGTGGTTGATATGTAACAGTACAGAGTCACTCCTAGAGCTGTATTGGGGAAGGAGGGCAGGCCAAGGCTTAGGCTGCTCCTTCTCCCTTGCTGGTGTGTGAGTGAGAGTGTTCTACTGATGGTCTGATCGCCTGCCCCATGCATGGAGGCCTCCTAGGGGTTTTTATAGGTCAACCCCCCAGGGGTACAATTGTAATGTTACAAGGTCATAGGGCCGGGTTGTCAGCGTCTGGGGACCCGGAGCTGGGACCCGTCGGGTGTCAGGGCTCACCAGGTTCTCCGGGCATGGGCCCCGCATGCCTAGGGGCACTGTTCGCCATCTTGTCGATCGTCAGGGAGTGGCCTGGTTGACTCGGGTACAGTGGCGCTCCGTCAGGTCACCGCTTGATGGCGCCAGCAGTGGCGACGGGTGCACTATTGCCACGCCGGCCCGAGTCAGCGGGTAGGTGAGGGGCACTGTGGCCATGCTCCGGCTGACCAGAGGCATGGGCGGGGCACTGTTGCCTTGGTCATCGGTAGATGGAGACTCGTGCCATCGTACGGCCTGGATGGGACGAGAGCTGGCTCGTGGTTGGGTTGAGAAACACACCAAGGGTGGAGCTGGCTTGTCGAGGAAATCTTGGTGTGTCGGGTTCGACCGCCTTGAGCTGGTCGTTGGGGCCGAGTTGAGGAGTACGGCCGGGTTGGAGAGCTTGGCCAGGTTGAGGGACCCGGCCAAGCGCGAGCCGTCTTGAGGGGCGATGTTGGCCCCATTTTTTTGAAAAGGATCCGGGTTCTGTTGCCTGCCCGGGGTTCATTCCTCCGACAACATGTTATTTGTATGTTAGTGTTGTTAGCCAGGGTTCTTAGGGACAGTTATTTAGAGTTATTCTAAGAAAATAAGCCCCTTTGAATATAAGCTCTAGATAATAAGCCAACCAGTTCTTTTCATTGCCTACTTTTTCAGCTTATCTGTGGTATGATCAGTGAAAAGTCTAGATTGCATTATAATTTGTCACTTTGCTGCCCATATGAAGATTAATTTAACTTGCAAACATCATGAATTGAACCCAGTGCAGTAATTAATATGATAGGAAAATAGACCATCAATATTTGTTCTAAATACAAATATAAAGATAGCATCTACTTGGCACAATCAACTTTGGTCAGTGTCTTCCATAGAGAGCCCATTGCCTAATTTTAATGAAGAACACATGGCCTAAATTTAAATGAAGAACGATTATTTATCAAAATTCGATGGTCCAAGTGGCTGATCATTATCATATAGCAGCGCCACTTGAAAGCATCATATAGCAGCAGCAGCTCATAGCAATTCATTATATACCAGCAGCAGCTCATAACAATTCATCATATAGCAGCACCAGGAGTAGCTCATAGCAAGTCATCATATAGCAGCAGCAGGAGCAACTCATCATATAGGAGCAGCAACTCATAGCAATTCATCATATAGTAGCAGTAGGAGAAAATCATCATATAGGAGCAGCAACTCATAGCAATTCATCATATAGCAGCAGCAGCTCGTAGCAATTCATCATATAGCAGCAGCAGGAGTAGCTTATAGCAATGCATCATGTAGCAGCAGCAGCTCATAGCAATTCATCGTATGGCACATCAGAATGGAAATTTGGCAAAAAATCAGAGGAGATCCTCACCTTGTTGGACGAGCTCATCCTTCAACAGCACCTCAAGGCCACGGCCTGGGTGGAGGGGAGGGGGAATGAAGTGCCTTTTGCCGGAGTGGGGCAGCGACCGTAGTTGTGCGGCGACCACCGGAGTAGAGCATTGTACGGACCATATCGGAGCTCATAACAATAATGAATCACTCCTGCCTGCTATAGTGTACATTTAGGCACCATACATTGCATAACCTAATACATGTGCATTTCATTACAAAATCTGGAATATGCAATGTTTATGTTAGTTCATACGTTGCACATGATGTTCAAATGCCTCTTAAATCTGGTCAGTCAAGTGATTATCTTTAAACCTCCTTCTATGCTTGTTTTCTTAATATGTAATTCAGTGTTGTGCAAGATTTGCTCACACATCTGTCCAATTGCTTGTTATTATCAGCCAGCCATACTAGAATTGTTTGCTTTGATTACTTGTTATTCTTGACCTAACAGAGCTTGTCAACGATTTAAACACTAAGGGCTGTTGTAGTGGGGGCTTGTATAACTCATAGGTGACATAAAGGTTTGTGTGTACACTAAACTAGGCTCTCCAAGAGTACCAGGAGGTCCAGTTCGAAGGCATGCATAGTTTTTACATAGCGCACACATAGTAAATGCTCATTTCATTGTGTTCAAAAGATGTGGTATGTTTCATTATGTGGTGTTGTTTTATTATTAACTCATCCTTTCGTGTTGTTCACAAACTGGAAAGTATGCATATTTATCTTCCAAGGAGACCAGTAACTAGTTTGTGTTACCTTGTAGAGGGGGTGCAACGAAGATAAGATTGAGGATTTCCAAGTGCAAGATGTTAGGACGGAGCCTTGCGAGATAAGGAGGAGCAACGCTGAGCCTGTTCAACAAGTTATGGCAAGTCATTATATTACAAATACTAAGACATCCTATTTGTCTGACATTCTGCTTGCATAGGGTTCTTCGCCTGTAACCCCGTCATTGGGCCATTGATTAAAACTCCCTCTGCTGACTACTATATGGTGTTCTAAATTTATTGTAAATTAGATGTATGTAAACACATTTTAATGTGTCTGTTCACTCATTACAGATGTAGTCTACTTTTAAATATCTAAAACATCTTATAGTGGTGAACAGTGTGAAATTGCTTCCTGCTATGGTAGAGTAGTCGATGTCATAAATGTCATAACCAAACGCATGTTCACATCATTAGCCTCCCTATCATTACTAGGATCTTGATTACATACTAGTCAAGATACTTCATAGGGGGCAAACAATATTACATTACTCGTTCCTTTATATAGATGATACAATAGTTGACTCAAATGTAGCTAGGTAAAGGATGTTATTTAGGCGTGCATGTATATATGCTGCCAACTCAACAATTCAATTGCTTGTTTGTTTCGGGCATAGTTAAATTGCTCTTTTCAATTGCTTTATTTCTCCTCATTTAATGAGATGCCCAAACAATGATGCCTGATGTAGGGTACTTGTATAACAATTAGTTGACATAATTAAAGGCCTTACCATTTAATTACTCTGGCGAAGTGTGCCTGAAGCTTTGAAGTCTATTAACCAACTATTACTGCATGAGGCTCATGATACGTCTCCAACGTATCTACTTTTCCTAACAGTTTTCCTCTTGTTTTGGACTCTAATTTGCATGATTTGAATGAAACTAACCCCAGACTGACATTGTTTTCAGCAGAACTACCATGGTGTTGTTTTTGTGCAGAAATAAAAGTTCTCGTAATGGAACGAAACTTTGTGACAATTTTTACATGAATAAAGAGAATTTCTGGAGCCAAGAGATACCTGAGGGGGGATCCTGGGTGGGCACAACCCAACAGGGCGCGCCTGCCCCCCAGGCGTGCCCAGGTGGGTGCTGCCCACCTTGTGGCCCCGCTGACCCTGAAACCGACGCTATAAAATCACATTATTCCAGAAAAATCAGGGAGAAAGAATTATCGCATTTCACGAGACAGAGCCACCGCAGTCTCCTGTTCTTCATCGGGAGGCCAGATCTGGAGTCCGCTTGGGGCTCCGGAGAGGGGGATCTTCGATCTTTGTCATCACCAACACATCTCCATCGCCAATTTCATGATGCTCCCCACCGGGAGTGAGTAATTCCTTCGCAAGCTCACTGATTGATGAGGAGTTGGATGAGATTCATCATATAATCGAGTTAGTTTTGTTAGGGCCTGATCCCTAGTAACCATTATGTTCTGAGATTGATGTTGCTATGACTTTGCCTTGCTTAATGCTTGTCACTTTGGGCCCGGGTGCCATGATTTCAGATCTGAACTGTTTACGTTATCACCTTTATATCCATGTTCTAGATCTGATCTTGCAAGTTATAGTCACCTACTACGTGTTAACCCGGCAACCCCGGAGTGACAATAGTCGGGACCATTCCCGGTGATGACCGTAGTTTGAGGAGTTCATGTATTCATCGTTTGCTAATGCTTTGTTCCGGTTCTCTATTAAAACGAGGCCTTAATATCCCTTAGTTTCCAATAGGATCCCGCTGTCACGGGAGGGTAGGACAAAAGATGTCATGCAAGTTCTTTCCATAAGCATGGATGACTATTTACGGAATACATGCCTACATTATTTCTATGAACTGGAGCTACTGTCGTATTGCCCTAGGTTATAACTGTCTCATGATGAATATCATCCAACAAGTCACTGATCCAATGCCTACGAATTTATTTTATAATTTTTCTGCTAAGTTACTATTGCTATTGCTATCGTTACTGCTACAAATCACTACTATCACTATTACCGTTACTACTGTTGCTGCTACTATCATCAAAACTATCATATTACTGTGCTACTTATCACTTTGCTGCAGATAATTAATCTCCAGGTGTGATTGAATTGACAACTCAGCTACTAATACTTTCAGATATTCTTTGGCTCCCCTTGTGTCGAATCTATAAATTTGGGTTGAATACTCTACCCTCGAAAACTGTTGTGATCCCCTATACTTGTGGGTTATCAAGATCTTTTTATTGGTGCCGTTGCTAGGGAGCATAGCTACGTTTGTCGAGTCACTTGGGATTATTATCATATTATCACTATGAATGATCTGAAGGATGCTAAGACTAAGATTTTCCTCTCAAAGATGAGGGGAGGTAAGGGACTGCCATCCATCTCCGCTTTAGATTCACCTTCTATTATAAGTAACTTGCAACACCACAACATGCTATTAATTCTGATATGTCGCAAGTTATTGATGATGCTACTTCTGCTATGAATGCTACTCATGATGATGCTAGTACCTTGCTTGATGATGATGTGCCACTAGGTGAATTTCTTGATGAACAAATTGCTAGAGTAACACAACATGATATTGTTTGAATCTGATGATGAACTTGAAACTGAAAATCTTGAAACACCTACTAGAACTAATCCTCCCAGATATGAATTGCCAAAGTTACTGGAAGGTTATACTATGAGTGAGGAGGCAACTAGACATATCCTTGCTTGTAAGGATAGAGATGATCTAGAGAAATTATTATGCAAGTATAAGGAAAGATCTCTGCATGCTAAAATGAAATGTGATCCTGAGTTTGCTACTTCACCTATTGTGATTGATGATAAGGATTATGAATTCTCTGTTGACCCAGATTTAATTACTTTGGTTGAATCTAATCCTTTCCATGGTTATGAAACCGAAACTGTTGTGGCACATCTTACTAAGTTGAATGATATAGCCACCCTTTTTCCTCATGATGAGAAGATTCGCTATTACTATATTCTCAAGTTATTTCTGTTATCATTAAAGGGTAATGCTAAAGCTTGGTACAATACTCTTTCTCATGGTTGTGTGCGTAGTCCCCGGGATTTGATCTATTACTTCTCTGAAAAAATATTTCCCTGCTCATAAGAAACAAGTTGCCTTGCAGGAAATATTTAACTTTGTGCAAATGGAAGAAGAGAGTCTCCCACAAGCTTGGGGGGAGGCTTATCCAATTGCTTAATGCTTTGTCTGATCATCCTCTTAAGAAAAATGAAATACTTGATATCTTCTATACTGGACTAACCGATGCTTCTAGGGATTTCCTAGATAGTTGTGCTGGTTGTGTTTTCAGCGAACGGACTATTGGGCAAGCTGGAGAATTATTGAATAACATATTGAAAAATTATGATGACTGGACTCCTCCTGAAACACCTATTAAACCCACTCCGAAGAAGAGGGGTATCTTATATCTCAGTCCTGAAGATATGCAAGAGGCAAAGAAATCTATGAAGGAAAAAGGTATTAAGGCCAAGGATGTTAAAGTTTTACCACCTATCGAAGAAATATGTGGGCTTGAAGCACCACCACCACCTAAGGTGGTAGAGGTAAAATATTTAATGAACAATGATATTGTCCTCGTAATAAACATCCTAGTTAATGCCTTTATGAGTTTGATAATTACATTAGAAAGCAAGATCACTTCAATGCAAATGTTATGAAACAATTAAAATACAACTCTGATATGATTACTCACTCAAGTGACTTATTATTTAGAATCTCAAATGATGTTAGAGGTGTAGGAAAGCATGCCTCTATGGTTCAAACTCAACTAGAACAAGTTGCTAAATCTCAAAGAGAGTTATTTGATGAAATGAACAATAATATAAGTGACTTTGCTATTAGAGTAGCTACTAGAGGAGGTAAAATGACTCAGGAACCACTTTATCCTAAGGAGCATCCGAAGAGAATCGAACAGGATTCACAAAGGAACAACACCACTACACCTAGTCCTTCTAAAAAGAAGAAGAAAAAGAAAAATGGTTGGACTTTGCCTGCCTCTAGTGAACCTGAAATAGAAAAACCTCCTAATAATGATAATGAAGTTACTATCTCTGATGCTGAAACTCAATCTGGTAATGAGCACCGCCTTCTGATAAAGAAAAAGATAATGATGAGGTTCATGAAGACACTCAACCAAATGATAAAGAACCAGATAATGATGTTGAGCTAGAACTAGTTGTCGTCTTGATAACCCACAACCTAAGAATAAAAGATATGATAGAAGAGATTTTGTTTCTCAAAAACATGGAAAGGAAAGAGAACCATGGGTTCAAAAGCCTATGCCATTTCCACCTAAGTCAACTAAAAAGAAAGATGATGAAGAATTTGAACACTTTGCTGAAATGATGAGGCCGGTCTTTTTGTGAACTCGCTTAACTGATATCTTAAAAATGCCTCCTTATGCAAAGTATATGAAAGACATCATCACCAATAAGAGAAAATTACCGGAAGCTGAAATCTCCACTATGCTTGCTAATTATACTTTTAAAGATGGAGTAACTAAAAAACTTGGAGATCTAGGAATACCAACTATACCTTGCTCCATTAAAAGAAACTATGTGAAAACTGCTTTATGTGATTTGGGAGCTGGTATTAGTGTTATGCCTTTCTCTTTATATAAAAGACTTGATTTGAATAAACTCACACCTACTGAAATATCTTTGCAAATGGCTAACAAATCAACTGCCATACCTATCGGTATTTGTGAGGATGTGCCCGTTGTTGTTGCTAATGTTACTATTTTGACTGACTTTGTTATACTTGAGATGCCCGAGGATGACAACATGTTGATTATCCTTGGTAGACCCTTGATTGCAATAAAAGCAAGGTCACCTTTCATATCAATAGTAATGAGCCACTTTCGAAGAAACAATTCCAAGTGAATGGTATTAATGTTATCAAAAAATCTCCGACAAGCACTATTGGAAGTTTTCAACTACCTCTACCTACTATTAAAAAGAAATATGAAATGCTTATTGTTGGGGATATTCATATCCCCATTGAGGTAACTTAGTGATTTACAAAAGTTCTTCGGTTTCATAATAATTGAAAGTGGTTGTTAATAAGACTTGATCAACCTTATTAATGGATCATTTTTGAGAGGTATGAAGTTGATGAATTTAGTGAGCACTACCTTCTGTCTCTACCTATTGTTTTCTGTTTTTCTTAGTTAAATAAAATAAAATGCCATGCTTTTTCTATTTTTTGAGTTTTCCGTGCAATAAAAAAATGACCCAAAAATAAAAGTTCCCAAAATGCTCTGAAAATCGGATACGATTTTTTCCTGAATATTCCTGAATTTCTGGTGCAAATAATATCAGAGGGAGGTGCACCGGGTGGGGCACAACCCACCTGGGCGCGCCAGGACCCCCAGGCACGCCCTGGTGGTTGTGGGCCCCCTTACTTCTTCTTCCCACATCACTCCATTCACCAAGAAAAAAACACTACCACACACTCTCTCTCTCTCTCGTGTTCTTGCTCCCGAAACGTAGATTTCGATCTCTTGGCTCAAAGCTCCATTTCCAAAACTGTTTCAGGAATTTTTTGCTTGGTATGTGACTCCTCCATGTGTCAAATTAGTTTTTGTTTTAGTGCTTTATATTTAGAATAATTAGCTACTCTTAGAGTTCTAAGAAGTTTGAATGCTTGCTATGGCCTCTATACATCTCTATGAGTGATTGCTATCAGTTTTGTGAAGTTTTCTTGAGAAAAATTTTGTGGACTGAAAATTTCAGAATTTTGTTCATAGGAAAAGGATGAGCTTCTTTAGGAAGTTTTCTTCCAAGAAGAACTCCAAGGGGGTTATTGGGCAGTCATCTGACAATGATCTCCATACCCCGAGGTTGGCAGAGCTACGGCCTTGCGAGTGGCCGCATAATGCATTCATGGAAGAGGTCGGTATCCTCCAAGAGTTCAACCAATATGCTACTAATGCCGGCCTCACCGACTTCATCGCAGCTGAATGCGAACAGTATCATCTCCTCACAAATGCTTTTGTGCAAAATTTTCATTTCCATCCTAGGAATAATCCCCCTGAGGTGTCATTTAATCTATATGCTGAAAACCGCCAGATCCCACTTACTGAATTTTGTGACATATGCATGCTTCCTTCTGATGGTGGACTAGTAGAGCCTAGGCCCTCAGAGTTTGACGGTTTTTACCATACTCTGACAGTGGGGGATGAGAGAGGAGTATCAGGAACCACTGTCATTAGCTTGCAGTTTCCTGCCGTGCATTATTTTGCCTTATTTATTGCAAAGTGCTTGCTAGCGAGAGAGAAGGTGGGTTCACTTAGTGCCCCAGACTTTGTTGTTTTGCATCGAGCACTTTATGGCGACAACACTTATAGCTTGGGAGCTATGGTGGCAAGTCGCCTTCACCTTAACAGATTCAAGGGTAAAATACATGGGGGCATTTACACTACTCGCTTGGCGACTCACTTCAATGTGCAGATACGCCAGCATGATCACCCCTTGACCAAGGTTTACCTAGATAGAGCATCTATGAAGCACCATCAGTTTCTTGCTGCTGATTACCCTGATATTGACTTGCCTTACAATTTTGTTTTCAGTGAGACAACTCGTGATATTATTCCCTTGCATGCACCTGCTTTGTTTGATTATGTTGTCAGGAACAGATATAGGATAATGCCTGAGGACATTGTCGCTTACCAGAACAACCTGGCGGCGGCATAGGCGGAGCCTCAGCAGTGGGACCCTATGGTGCCTGCTCCCCAGCACTTCAACATTGTACCTCATGGCTTCTACGACTGGTGATTACCAAGTTAGGCCAAAAGCCTAAGCTTGTGGGAGTACGTATTTCCACCGACATTACATTCATGTTCGCAGGTTTCATTCCAATTATCGGTGTCCACACTTTTTCATTGTATCATCCATG
The DNA here is from genome assembly GCF_018294505.1 of Triticum aestivum. NCBI lineage: Eukaryota > Viridiplantae > Streptophyta > Magnoliopsida > Poales > Poaceae > Triticum > Triticum aestivum. Next base: position 479,149,778 of record NC_057795.1, read on the forward strand.
TTTAATTTATTTTCTCGCTTTCTTCTTGTGTGTTTGAAAAACTTTGAGAAAATCGCAAAAATATGTTCTTGCGTCTTTTTGTTTTTTATTCCAAGTTTAAATTGCTGTAGCACTAAAAATAAAACCCAAAAAGATTTCCCTGTTCTTCTTTTACTTGTTGGGAGCTTTCCTGTGTAAATAGTTTTTCTCGTTTTTGCTTTTCCCTTTTTCGTTTGCTTGCTTTCGGAAAAACAAAAATCCAAAAATATTTCAGTGTGTTTCTCTAAATTTCTTTTTCTTTTATTGAGTCATACGGAGGAGAAGACCACGATGAAAATGTTGAGTGGCTCTCATTTGCATTGTTGATCTAACAAAGAGCCCATATTACCTTGTCTTCTCCTCTTGAATAAAATGTTTGCAGATTCCAGCTTAGTCCATGGCACTATTGCACTATTATTATTTTCAAATCGTTCAGTCGTGCAAGTCAAAGGCAATAATGACGATATTAGATGAACTGGACATGGCAGAGAGAAACGGGTATGAACTCGACGTGTTCTATTTTTGTAAATATGTTTAACCTAGTATCCATGATTCAGCCTATTATGATCAAACATGTTTGCATTGTGTTAAAATGATTGTGATGTAGTATGATGATATGGTATCCTCCTCTGAATGTTCGAGTGGGTTGACTTGGCACATGTTCATGCATGTAGTTGAATCAAAACCAACATAGCCTCTATGATATTTATGTTCATGGTGTTCATATCCTACTCATGCTAGTATCCAATGTTACTTATGCCTAATGCATGTTCATGACCATTGTTGCTCTCTAGCTGGCCGCTTCGCAGCCTATTTGCTAGCCTTCGCCTGTACTAAGTGGGAACTCTGCTTGTACATCCAAAAACCTGAAACCCAAGTTGTTCCAGATGAGTCCACCATACCTACCTATATGCGGTATTACCCTGCCATCCTAAGTAAATTTGCATGTGCCAACTCTAAATGCTTCAAATAAATATCCTTTTGTGTGTCTGGATCGTTCATGGAATGACATGATGTAGTCGGTATCTTCCATGCTAAGCGGGCTATTCTCAGGTCAAGTGTTTATTCACTCGCCATCGCACGAGAAAAGGGCGGTGATAGGGATGCCCAGTCCCAAATAGCAAAAAGAAAAGAGCTTACAAATAATCAAAGAAAAACTCCCAATGGAGTCATAACCTTTACATTTCCGCTTGGGAACCGCCACTAGCGTGTTTAGAAAGGAAGATATTGATAACTGATGGTCGTGAAGTAAATAAGAAGGGTGCATGTCTCAAAATATCGTTTACCTCTATTTTAAAAACTTGAGCTCTGGCACCTCTGCAAATCACTGCTTCCCTCTACGAAGGGACTATCTATTTACTTTTATGTTGTGTCATCACCTTCTCAAATAAGCGCCAGAACCTGAGAGCACTGTTGTCATGCTAATGCATTGTGTGTAGCTAATGTTGGGTGCATCATGACTGGATCTTTTCTACCATGAATTACAATGTTTTGTCCTTGCTTGAACTTTGGGGGTGCTCTGCATTTATGTTTTACGGTCTCAGAAGGGGCTAGCGAGATACCACTGTTGTCATATTATATCATGGTTGTTTTGACAACATGTTGCTATTTGAGATATCTTATTATTGCTCTCTAGTTGTTTATGTCATTGATATGAGTTAATATAATTTTTAAGAGTTATTGTCGACATGGTTAGCTATAATCCTTGCTAAAAACCTGGGTGTTGTTTAAGCTTATTTATGAAATAAGATCACAAGAGTTTGTAAAAGTTTTTCTTTTTCACTTTCATTTTATCAACTGAATTACTTGAGGACAAGAAAAGGTTTAAGCTTGGGGGAGTTGATATGTCTCCAACATATCTACTTTTCCTAACGCTTTTCCTCTTATTTTGGACTCTAATTTGCATGATTTGAATGAAACTAACCCCAGACTGATGCTATTTTCAGCAGAACTACCATGGTGTTGTTTTTGTGCAGAAATAAAAGTTCACGGAATGGAACGAAATTTTCCTAGGAGTTTTTATATCAATAAAGAGAATTTCTAGAGCCAAGAGATACCTGCGGGGCACCTGGGTGGGCACACCCACTAGGGCGTGCCTGCCACCCCAGGCGCGCCCAGGTGGGTGCTTCCCACCTGGTGGCCCCGCTGACCCTGAAACCGATGCTATAAAATCACATTATTCCAAAAAAATCAGGGAGAAAGAATTATCGCATTTCATGAGACGGAGCCACCGCCGTCTCCTGTTCTTCATCGGGAGGCTAGATCTAGAGTCCGTTTGGGGCTCCAGAGAGGGGGATCTTCGATCTTTGTCATCACCAACACATCTCCATCGCTAATTCCATGATGCTCCCCACCGGGAGTGAGTAATTCCTTCGCAGGCTCACTAATCAATGAGGAGTTGGATGAGATTCATCATATAAACGAGATAGTTTTGTTAGGGCTTGATCCCTAGTAACCATTATGTTTTAAGATTGATGTTGCTATGACTTTGCCATGCTTAATGCTTGTCACTTTGGGCCCAGGTGCCATGATCACCTTTATATCCATGTTCTAGATCCGATCTTGCAAGTTATAGTCACCTACTACATGTTATGATCCGGCAACCCCGGAGTGACAATAGTCGGGACCACTCTCGGTGATGACCGTAGTTTGAGGAGTTCATGTATTCTTCATGTGCTAATGCTTTGTTCCGGTTCTCTATTGAAAGGAGGCCTTAATATCCCTTGGTTTCCAATAGGACCCCACTGCCATGGGAGGGTAGGACAAGAGATGTCATGCAAGTTCTTTCCATAAGCACGTATGACTATTTACGAAATACATTATATTTATGAACTGGAGCTAATGTCGTATCGCCCTAGGTTATAACTGTCTCATGATGAATATCATCCAACGAGTCACCGATCCAATGCTTATGAATTTATTTTATATTGTTTATGCTAAGTTACTATTGCTACTGCTACCGTTACTGCTACAAATCACTGCTATCACTGTTACTGTTACTACTGTTGCTGCTACTATCATCAAAACAATCATATTGTTGTGATACTTATCACTTTGCTGCAGATAATTAATCTCCAGGTGTGGTTGAATTGACAACTCAGCTGCTAATACTTTCAAATATTCTTTGGCTCCCCTTGTGTCAAATCTATAAATTTGGGTTGAATACTCTACCCTCGAAAACTGTTGCGATCCCCTATACTTGTGGGTTATCAGCTCACAATCTAGTTTATACAAGGTTAATGACTGCATAGTTTTGTTTGCTATAGTAGGTTTGTATGAATCCCTCTGTGGTTCATTATGCTCCCTAAGACTCTTCTAGAACATGGCGCACAATGTTTCATCTAGTTAATATGAGCTACAGAATTGCCAACTGCTTGCTTGTACACAAGATATATATAATGTTCAGTAGCAGCGTGTGGTCTAAATTTGTAACATGTCTATGTTTTGGATTTGGCCCCAACATCATGCTCCTTTGGTGAGCCAAGAGATATTTTTGTATGCGGGCTGCAGAGAGTACCATTTTTATAATTTTTAAAATATCACCTCCTTATGCTTCATGACGTGTAACATTATTGTAAGTCCTGTTTTGCCATGTACAAGATAGTTTGTCTTGCTCGCTTCACTGTTGTAGCTATATGTTTTCCCTAGTCATGTGTACTTACAGAAACATTTTAGGATGAAGTGACATCAACACAAAGATCTGAGAGCAGTGTGGCATGACCGTTACCAAATGATTATGGATTGGAATAAGAATGTGCTAATGTTCTAGAGCATCAACTAGATGTGGCAAGACAACGTGTATATGAGTCTCAACATGTAATCGAGATGTTGAGAGTGGACTTGCAGGTATTAGATGCAGGAGTCAAAAAATGAAACAAGATAGTGAGGTAACCACAAAGGAATTGGAAATTTTGAAAGTTCTGTTAATGCGTGTCCATGATGTATGAGCTTTATTTACCCAGTGTATGTAATTTGTTGTTTGTGTACGCTTTATTATCACTTGTGTCGAACTATAATGCCCAGTAGATATAATTTGTTGTAATTTAATTATTGTATAGTATAGAATTATTCTTCATTTCTTTGCCTTAGTCTCTTTATTGTATAGTGTAGGTTTTTAGAGGCGATAGTATAGAGTAGGATAATTCTTTGTATATGCTATATAGTTGAAATGGGGGCCAACACGCCCAACCATTACATGGACGCCATATGAATGAACAAACATGTGTAGTCAAAGCGGGCCTTAATTGGGTTGGTCAACTAATATTTAGTGGATCCTAATCGATGTGGTCTCATAATTCCTCAGATGGCCCAATCAACAAGGCCCATTACAATTAGTGGATTTCGTCCCGCCCCTGTGGCCCATCATAATAAGGGCACTTTGTAGGACGTTAACAGGGCGAAAGGTTGATTGGGACGTATAAATGGAAAAGGCTCGTGGGCCTCTAGCAGGCCGAAATAAACATCAATTTTGTCTCGGCCCGTATACTTTATGGGCTAGTAAGGGCCGAAAGTATTTTGGGCCGAAAGAGGCCCAATGTACAAGATAGGCTTCTAATAGGATGAAAGTAGCGTCGGGCTGAAATTGACCCCTGGAGAACATGGGCCGCTAATGGACCCAAAGTCAGGTGGCACCGTCAAAGGCCCAACTGTCGTGTGGGCGTTAACAGGCCGAAAGAAACAACAAGCTAGAAGTTGGCCCATGTACGAATGGGCCGACAAAAGGCCAAAAGTCATAACGAGCTACAAGTTGGCCCAACTACAAAATGGGCCGATAAAAGGCCGAAAGACGTACTGGTGGGATATTGTCCATATCTATAATGGGTTGCTAACAGGCCAAAAGAAGGTCGGGTCATAATTGAGCCCAAAGACGTAGCGGGCTGTTAACGGGCTAGAACTGACGATGGGCTAGAAATTGTCAAATCTAGAATGCGCCTTTGATGGGCTGATTCTATGTAACTCGTATTGGCCGTGGTTGTGAATGGGCCTAACGCAAGTAGGCTGCTAAAGGGTCGGCCCGCTTATTTTGATAGCCCGACCTTTTAACCTAAATGTGCCACTTTTGGGCCATGCCACGTGTTGACATATCATGGGCGCCTGATGTCCATTGGACGGCTGACATGTTTAGCGGTGCAGAGCTGACACGTGGTTCCCTCAGCCAATGAGAATTTTACATGTGGAAAATCGCCATTTGTCATTGCTGTTAACGGTTTATCGGATCCAAAACCGGACCCAATAGCTTAACAGCGACCTGTTATGGTGGATGCCATGTGTTGGTTACCCTTGAAGAAAACATTTTCGTGACACGTTATTTATCATCATGGCAGCGGACACTTTTGTGATGATAATTTTAGTATTGTCACGGAACACTTCTATGACAGCACAGGTATGAATATCTTGATTTTGTCATAAAATCGTCATGGATGTACATGCATGACAGAAAACGTGACCTAGTGTGACAAACATGTATCACCACGGAAGTGTTTTTTGTAGTGGTAAGTGGGAGGACATGACAGCTTGATGAGATTACTGGATCTCCAAAAATTGAAAGGACTAGCAAAACAGAATTTGTTCCAGAAGTTATCCATGCAACTGAACCAGAAGTTACTACACCAGTTGCAGAAACGCCGATTAAAACAGTAACTGAACCGCATAGGTCAGGTTGGGTTATTGAACCTCCTGGATAGTTTCACAATGAAATATTCATCTTAGAAGAATATGAACCCGCACACTATAGAGAAGCGATGGCGGCGCCCAGCTCAAAAGAATGGCACAAAGACATGCAATTCAAAATGGAGTCCATGTATGAAAATCTGGTTTGGAACTTGGTTGATCTTCCAGAGGGTGTGAAACCCATACAATGCATATGGATCTTCAAAAGAAAAATAGATGCATATGGTAATCCTACCATCTATAAAGCAAGGCTAGTAACGAAAGGGTTTTTGCAAGTTGAGGGAGTTGATTATGATGAAACTTTCTCTCTAGTAGCAATGCTAAAGTTTGTACGAATTATGATGGCAATCGCTGCATGTTTCGACTATGAAATATGGCAGATGGATGTTAATACCGCTTTCCTAAATGGTTTTATGAAAGAGGATGTATACATGATACAACCAAAAGGTTTTGTCGATCCAAAGGATGCCGAAAAAGTGTGCAAGCTTCAAAGGTCAATCTATGGTTTGAAGCAACCATCAAGGAGCTGGAATCAACATTTTGATGAAGTAGTACAAGAGTTTGGCTTCATTAAAAATGATGAAGAAGCTTGTGTATATAAGAAGTTTAGTGGGAGTTATGTAGCATTTTTGATCTTATATGTGGTTGACATATTATTGATTGGAAATGACACGAAGTTTCTTAGTACAATAAAAGACTGTTCTAAGAGTGTGTTTTCAATGAAGGATTTCGGCAAGGCTGCATATATACTAGGCATTAAGATCTATAGAGATAGATCGATACGTCTAACTGCGCCAAGCCAAAGCACGTACATTGACAAGGTTTTCAAGAGGTTTAAAATGGAGAACACAAAGTAAGGTTTTCTTCCGATGTCACATGGCACGACAATTAGCAAGAATGAATGTCTGAAGATAGTTGATGAGCGGGTGCAGATGAGTGGAGTCCCATATGCCTCAACAATTGGGTCCATCATATATTCTATGATATGTACTAGACCGGATGTTTATTATGAGCTAAGTGTTAGTAGCAGGTACAAAGTGACCCTGGATTGGCTCATTGGGCAACAGTGAAAATCATTCTTAAGTACCTCAGGAGGACAAAGGACATGCTCCTAGTCTAATGAGGAGATGAAGAACTCGTTGTAAATGGTTACACCAATGCAAGCTTCATGACTGATATAGATGACTATAAATCTCAATCGGGTTATGTTTTCACCCTAAATGGTGGTGAGGTGGTTTGGAAGAGTTTCAAGCAAACACACTATTGTGGATTCCACGACAGAAGCTGAATATATTGCAGCTTTAGAATCTTCAAAGGAGGCAGTCTGGATTAAGAAGTTTCTTGAAGAAGTTGGAGTGGTCCCAAGCGCGATGAATCCAATGGCACTCTATTATGATAATAGTGGTGTCATTGCTCAAGCAAAGGAACGAAGATCCCACACGAAGACCAGACATATTGAGCGCAAATATCACATTATCTGGCAGTATGTCAAAAAGGATTTTGTGAAGGTTCTCAAGGTTCACATGGATTTGAATGTATGAGACCCAGTAACGAACGTTGTACCATGAGCGAAGCATGAGCAACACCAGATAGCTATATGTGTTACAGAGACTATGTAAATAATATTATTGACTCTAGTGCAAGTGTGAGACTGGTGAAATATGCCCTAGAGGCAATAATATTGTATTATTATATTCCCATTATTCATAACTAAGAGTTTATATTTCATGCTATAACTGGTATCATCCTAAAATATGCGATTCAGTGGAAAACTCATATCCACGTGTGAAATGATAAACAATAAACAATAGGTTCCCGGTCTTGCCTCTAATATTGGCTCAAGTGTTGTTGGTGATTGATACGTCTCCAACGTATCTATAATTTTTAATTGTTCCATGTTATTATATTATCAACCTTGGATGTTTAAAATACATTTACAAGCAACTTTATATCATTTTTGGGGACTAACCTATTAACTTAGTGCCCAATGCTACTTGTTGTTTTTTGCTTGTTATTTAGTTTGCAAAATATCAGTACCAAACGAAGTCCAAATGCCACGAAACATTTTGGAGATTTTTTTTCTGGTGATAAGAGACCCTGGAAGCTTCTGGAGGCCACGAGAAGATGAAAGTGGGGCCCACTAGGCACCAGGGCATGTCAGGGGCCTCTGGTGTGACGTGATGGGTGGTGGGGCCCACATGCATTGTTTTGACCTACCTCCGACTCTATAAATACTCTAAAATCCTGAAACCCTCGGGGGAGTCCATGAAATACTTTTTCCATTGCCGCAAGTTCCAGAACCATGAGATCCAATCTAGAGGCCTTTTCTGGCACCTTGTCGGAGGGGGAAACGATCACGGAGGGGTTCTTCATCATCCTTGTTGCCCCTCCGATGATGCCTTAGTAGTTTACCACAGACCTACTGGTCTGTAGTTAGTACCTAGATGGCTTCTTCTCTCTTTTTGATCTTCAATACAATGTTCTCCTTGGTGTTCTTGGAGATATGTTTGATGTAATGAATTTTTGCGGTGTGTTTGTTGGGATCCTATGAATTGTGAGTTTATGATCAGATTTATCTATGAATATTATTTTTGTTTTCTCTGAACTCTTTTATGAATGATTGTTATTGTCTCGTATTTCTTCTCCAATTTATTGGTTTAGTTTGGCCAACTATATTGATTTATCTTGCCATCAGAAGGGGTGGTTTGTGATGGATTTGACCTTGTGCTGCTCAATCCCGGTGATAGTGGGGGACATGACACATATGTATAATTGCTATTAAGGGTAACAAGATGGGGTTTATTCATACATGAGTTTATCTTGTCTACATCATGTCATATTTCTTAATGCATTACTCCGTTTTTTCATGAACTTAATACACTAGATGCATATTGGATAGCGGTCGATGCATGGAGTAATAGTGGTAGATGCAGGCAGGAGTCGGTCTACTAATCTTGGACATGATGCTTATATACATGATCATTGCTTTGAATATTGTCATAATTATTTGCTTTTCTATCAATTGCCCAAAAGTGATTTGTTTACCCACTGTATGTTATTTTCTCGACAGAAGCCCCTAATGAAAACTATGGCCCCAGGGTATATATTTTTCATATAAAAATCCTAAAAATATCTTGCTCAATTTTCCTTTTTTTAGTTAGATCTCTTTATCAAAACCTATACAATTTAATCTTTCTCAATACCGTTGAGGGATTGACAACCCCTCTACGCGTTGGGTTGTAAGTATTTGTTGTTTGTGTGGAGGTGCTATTTACATAGTCTTGCTTGGTTCTCCTACTGGATTGATAACCTTGGTTTCATAACTGAGGTAAAAAATTATCTCTACCGTACTGCATCATCCTCTCCTCTTCGGGGAAATCCCAACGCAACTCACAAGTAGCAGGAAGAATTTCTGGCACCGTTGCCGGGGAGACATCATCAACATCTGTCAAGTACCTATGCATAAACTTTCATCCCCTTGGATTTACATTATTTGCCATTTTCCTCTCGTTTTCATCTCCCCCATTTCTAAAAAGTTTTTTACAAAAATACAAAAATATTCTCTATTTTCCTTTTTGCTTGTTTGCTTGCTTTTATTGCCTTCATATGAACTCCCAAAAACAGGAAAATTAAAGACATATGGATTCTCATCCACTTGCTAATCTTTTCAAAAGAACTAATTATGTTGAACCAATTGTTAGTGAGTTTAGTGCACTTGATTATCTCTATGAAGTTTTGCTTGAAAATCATGAATCTGGAAATTGCGATGAAGTGTCGAAAGAAGAAGTGATTCGTGATAGTTCCTTGAATGAAAAGCATGATTGCAATGATATTATTATAAATTATATTAATTTCAGTTGTGTTAATGATATGCAAAACCCCAAGCTTGGGGATGATGATTTTGTTATGTCCACTACTCATTGTAATGATCATGATTGGGTTGATGCTTCTTATGATCTTGAAAATTTATTTAAGCCTCATGATGAATATGAAATTCATAATAATGTTTGCAATAATATTGAAAGTGGATTTGGAATAGTGTCAACTTTAGGAAAAAAGATTCCTACATATTTGGACAGTGTTCAATCTTATGAAATTATTGATAAATGTGGGCTTGGAGAGGTCATGACTTTAGTTGATGTTAATCCCACTATCTCTGAAGATTATAAAAAAATTATGCATGTGGATCATAAAGAGAATATTGTTTATGATGGCTATATTGTTAAATATGAGTATGATCCTACTTGTAATTATTATGAGAGAGGAAAATATGGTTGTAGAAATTTACATGTTACTAAATCACCTCTCTTTGTTTTCAAATTATTGATGCTTCCTTCTTCCTATTTGAATATGCTAGAAATTACTTGTCTTGATAATTTGTTTTCGTATAAAATGCCTATGCATAGGAAGTATGTTATACTTAAATGTGTTGGTCACATGTTTCATGAGGCTCTCTTCGTGCTTCAATTCTTGTCTTTCATATGAGCATCATTGAAATTTCAAGCCTATCTTAATGGCTATAAAGAAAGAGCTTGTTGGGAGACAACCCAATAGTTATTTTTCTGTTTTTTATAAACACACAATTATGCTATTGTTATTATTGTGCTTTTTATGTTTTATTTAGTGTTTGTGCCCAGTAAAGCCTTTAGGATGGTGTGGGTGATAGTTGGCTTGATTTTGTTGAAAAACAGAAACTTTTGTGCCCAGTTCTGGAATTTTTTAAATTCAAATAAACGTGCTTTTGCTCTAACTTTTACACATAATTGATATACAAATTGCCCATGTTGTCCTAATTTTTCACAACTTTTAGAGTTACAGAAGTATGGTCAAAGTTCAGATTACTATAGATTGTTCTGTTTTTTGACACATTCTGTTTTCGTTGCATTGTGTGCTTATTTTGATGAATCTATGGATTTTATCAGGGGTAAGCCATGGTAAAGTTGGAATACGGTAGGTATAATGCAATAATAAAATATTAATGGGTTTGCAACAGTAATTAAAGTGGTCATTTGCTTTATTATACTAACGGATCTCATGAAGGTTTTTGTTATGTTTTGTGTGATTGAAGTTTTCATGTTTTGGGTGAGATCACGATGGATAAAGGAATAAGGAGTGGCAAGAGCCTAAGCTTGGGGATTCCCAAGGCACCGCAAGGTAATATTCAAGGACTCCTAAGCAACTAAGCTTGGGGATGCCCTAGAGGGCATCCCCTCTTTCTTCTAACAAACATCGGTAATTTTACTTAGATCTATATTTTTATTCGTCACATATCATGAGTTTTGCTTGGAGCATCTCGTATTATATGAGTCTTTGCTTGTTTTGCATTTTAGTTTTTCACAATCATCCTTGCTGCACACACCTATTTGAGATTGCCATAATGATATCCTGATTTGTTAGAATTGCTCTATGTGCTTCACTTAAATCTTTTGAGATAGGAAATTGCTCTATGTGCTTCACTTATGTCTTTTTGAGCACGGCAGTGGTTATATTTTTAAGAAATATGCTATCATGCTTCACTTATATAATTTCAAGAGTTGGATAATTTTGAAGAAATATTTATGCTCTCGAGCTTCACTTAGAACTTTTTGAGAGTTAAGAATAGTAATGGTAATTTGCATAAGATATGAATTTGGTCCCAAAGTGATAGATATTCAAGAGGGATATAATAAAACTATCATGAAGATCATTGGATATTACAAACTTGATTCCTTGCAATAGTTTTGCGATATGGAGATAGTGATATGAGAGTCATGTTCGTGAGTAATTATGCTTTAGTAAGAATATTGGTGTTAAGGTTTGCGATTCCGTATGCAAGCACAAAAGTCAATAGTTATGCAACGAAGGTATATCCTGCTTGTGGTGCATTATTCAGTGTTAGTTATGTTCAATGCTCGTTTATGGCCGTTTTTTTTGGTTGGTCGCTACTCAATCTATTTCCTAGCCTTCATTTGTACTAAGTGGGAATACTGCTCGTGCGACCAAATCCTTAACCTAAGTTATGCCAAATGAGTCCACCATACCTACCAATATGCGGTGTTTCCATTTCGTTCCAAGTAAATTTGTATGTGCCAACGCTAATATTCAAAATGAATTTCCTTTTTGTGTGCCCGTACCGCTCATGAAGCGGCAGGGGGTGGCAAATATTTTCCTTGCTAGGTAGGTTATTCTCAAGATGAGTGTTTATTCACTTGTCATTGCACGAGAGTGTAGCACGTAATAGGGATGTCCTGTACTGAAATGAAAATAATAATAATATGTTGTTCATAATAAACTCCTTGGAAAGTGTTGGTATGGAATGCACCCATGGATACGGCTAGCCATGGATTGTGAAAGAATGGTAGAAAGGAAATAAACTTTATTTTATGTCCGTGAACCGCCTATGATTTATCTAGCATGGAAGATGTTGGGAATTCTCGAACGTTTTCGCTGACAGGAAAAGCATGCCTCTCAGAATAATTCTATCTCTCAATTTAAGCTTTGAGCTCTGGCACCTCTATAAATCCTTGCTTCCCTCTGCGAAAGGCCTTTTTATTTACTTTTATACAATTTTTATTTTATTTTGAGTCTCCATCTTATCTTATAAAGCACCAACTAGGGAACACTATTGGCATGCTTGTGCATTGGATGAAACTAATATTTGAGTGTGTTTCATGAATGGATCAATGGCTAGGGATAGCTTTCTTTAGCGTTGATATTTTGAAAGACATGGTTGCTTGTTGATATGCTTGAGTATTGATGTTTCTATGTTAAATTATAGACTATTGCTTTGAATCATCAATACTCAAGCATATTAATGGCTAGGGATAGCTTTCTTTAGCGTTGATATTTTGAAAGACATGGTTGCTTGTTGGTATGCTTGAGTATTGATGTTTCTATGTTAAATTATAGACTATTGCTTTGAATCATCAATACCCTAGAGGCAATAATAAAGTTGTTATTCTATATTTCCTTATTCATGATAAATTTTTATTATTAATGCTAGAATTGTATTGATTGGAAACCTAAATACATGTGTGAATACATAGACAAACATTGTGGCCCTAGTGAGCCTCTACTTGACTAGCTCGTTAACCAAAGATGGTTAAGGTTTCCTAACCATGGACATGAGTTGTCATTTGATAACAGGATCACATCATTAGGAGAATGATGTGATGGACAAGACTCATCCATTAGCTTAGCATAATGATCGTTCAGTTTTATTGCTATTGCTTTCTTCATGTCAAATGCATATTCCTTCGACTATGAGGTTATGCAACTCCCGAATACCGGAGGAATGCCTTGTGTGCTATCAAACGTCACAACGTAACTGGGTGATTATAAAGATGCTCTATAGGTACCTCCGAAGGTGTTTGTTGAGTTGGCATAGATCGAGATTAGGATTTGTCACTCCGAGTATCGGAGAGGTATCTCTGGGCCCTCTCAGTAATACACATCATAAGAAGCCTTGCAAGCAAAGTGACTAATGATTTAGTTGCAGGATGGTATTACGGAATGAGTAAAGAGACTTGCCAGTAACGAGATTGAACTAGGTATGAAGATACCGACGATCGAATCTCAGGCAAGTAACATACGGATGACAAAGGGAATAACATATGTTGTCATAACGGTTCGGTTGATAATGATCTTCGTAGAATATGTGGGAGCCAATATGAGCATCTAGGTTGCGCTATTGGTTATTGACGGGAGAGGTGTCTCGGTTATGTCTACATAGTTCTCGAACCCGTAGGGTCCGCACGCATAACATTCGATCACGATATAGTATTATATGAGTTATGTGATTTGGTGACCGGATGTTGTTTGGAGTCCCGAATGAGATCATGGACATGACTAGGAGTCTCGAAATGGTCGAGAGGTAAAGATTGATACATAGGATGATAGTATTCGGACACTAAAAGTGTTCCAAAGGGTACCGGGTACATATCGGAGTACCAGAGGGGTTACCGAACCCCCGGAGGGAAGATATAGGCCATATGGGCCATGAGAGGGGAGCACACCAGCCCACAAGGGGTGGCGCCCCCTATGGCAGGAGGCCGAGTGGGAGAACGAAAAGAGGGGGTCCCCCCCTTCCTTCTCTCTTCCCCCTCCCCTTTTCTTCTTCGGTAAAATAAGGCAGCGGCGCCACTTGGGGAAACCCCAAGTAGGATTCGGATCCTACTTGGGGCGCCCCCTGGCTGCTCCCTCCTCCCCCACCTATATATATGTGGGAAGGGGGCGTCTAGAACACAGAACATCAATTGTTAGCCGTGTGTGGCACCCCCGTCCACCATTTACTCCCACGGTCATATCTTCGTAGTGCTTAGGCGAAGCCCTACGTGGTCACTTCACCGTCACCGTCACCATGCCGTCGTGCTGACGGAACTCATCTACTACATTGATGTCTTGCTAGATCAATAAGGCGAGGGACGTCACCGAGCTGAACGTGTGCAGAACTCGGAGGTGTCGTACGTTCGGTAATCGATCGGTGGATTGCGAAGAAAGTTTGACTACATCAACCGTGTTGTGAAACGCTTCCACTTACGGTCTACGAGGGTACGTAGACACACTCTCTCCCTCATTGTTATGCATCTCCTAGATAGATCTTGCGTGGGCGTAGGATTTTTTTTTTGAAATTGCATGCTACGTTCCCCAACAAGTTCCCCATCAAGAAATGGATGGCGCTTGGCCAAACAAGTTGAAACACGTCTGCCTGTATAGGACGAGCAGGGGAAAATTGAACATTAGAGTCTTTCACCATGACTGGCAGGCTTGATTTCTTGAACTCAATTTCCTCCATGTCCTCGGGCAGGGGTAGCGAAACATGTTCTTCCTCATCGCTAGAGTGTTCCATCCTCTTCAAATCAGAATCTTCTTCCTCATCCATTGTCCACTTGAAATCTTTAGTTTTGTCATAGGGCTTAGAAGTGTCGTCTAGGTAGGCGACATAACTCTCCCCATCGAAATCCTGAAAAGATATGATGAACTGGACCTCGAAATCCTAGCAGAAAAATAGGTCGAAACAAGAATAGAGGAGAAACTTGTAGGATGGAGGTCAAAACAAAGATAAATACACACACGCGGGCGCACGCGCATGCACGCACTCACGCACACACACACACCCATGGCTTGTGGCTCTCCCATGGGATTAGTATATATATAGTGAACAAGTATACGGGAGGAAAACAGAGTCGGGAAGGTGCACGAGGGACCTACAAACTTAGGTGGCGCGCCCTAGAGGGTAGGGCGCGCTCCTTGAGCTTGTGGCTCTCCCTCAGACTCCCTCTCGTAAATTTTTTAATTTCCTAATTTTTCATATTTTCCAAATTTAACAGAAAGTATTTTTATGGAATTTTTTGAGTCGGTTTACTTACTGTATCACATACCTATTCCGTTTTCAGGGTCCTGGAGTATTTCGGAAGATTTCTCCGATATGTTCTTCCAGTGTAATTACTTGTATAACATTCGGATCAATGTTAACTGGGGAACCTGCAATAAAATGATTAATTCTTTGCCCATTAATGACCTTCAGTTTATTCCCTTCGACGTTATTGATCTTGATGGCTCCGGAGTGGTAAACTTCTTCGACGATGTACGCTCCATCCCACTTAGAGAGAAGTTTACCTGCAAAATATTTGAAATGGGACTTGTACAAAAGAACTTGATCACCTATATGAAATTCTCGTTTCTGAATTCTCAAAACATGCCATCTTTTAGCTTTCTCTGTAACTAATTTAGCATTTTCATAAGCGTGTGTCCTTCGTTCATCCAGAGAACTGATATCAAATGACCTCTTTTCACCGGCAAGTTTAAAATCATAGTTAAGTTCTTCAACAGCCCAATAAACTTTGTGTGATAATTCAAAAGGTAATAAATGACAAGCTTTTTCGTAGACCATTTTATATGGGGACATACCTTTATAAGTAGTTTTATATGCCCACTATAGTTTCTGCGACCAATTCTTCCTAGATCTATTAACAGTTTTTTGCAAGATAAATTTATTTCTCGATTACTTAAATTCAACTTGCCCACTAGGTTGATGATGATAAGGTGACGCTACTCTATGGTCTACATCCTATTTAGCTAGAACCTTACGAAAAGCACCATGAATAATGAAATGTGAACCACAATCCGTCATTAAATATCTAAGGGCTCCAAACCTCAGAAAGATAACCTATTTAAACATTTTAATAAAAGTGTTATGATCATCACTACTAGTTGGAATGGCTTCTACCCACTTAGTGACATAATCAAAAACAACTAAAATATGAGTGTACCCATACGAAAGGGGAAAATGTCACATATAATCAAAACCCCACATATCAAATGGTTCAATAACAAGTGAATAATTCATATGCATTTTCTCACGTGTACTAATATTTCTAACTCTTTGACATTCATTACAAGAAAGGACAAATTTACGTGCATCTTTGAAGAGAGTATGACAATAATGAGCCAATAGCTATTTGGGCCAGACCACATTAAGAGCATCTCTAGCAAATCCTGAAAAAGTTTCGTCCTGCAAAAATCAGTTTAGGGGGTACCATAAAACGGTTTTTTGGAGCTTTTACGATATGGATATGTGTGTTGGCAGAACAAAACCCGTATAAATTGTTGCAAAATAGCATAAAGCCCCCTACAAACAAAATCTAAATTACAAATGGGACCTTCTGACCTGTTGCATGCCTTGAGCTCCAGCCATCTGCCCCGTCGGTCGCATCTCGAGCTCCAGCTTGTTCGCCCCACCGTCCTCCTCGAGCTCTACCTCGTCTACAACGCTAGCCGCATCGGAGGGCCTTCCGGCGCCGCGCTGATGCCCCGCGATGAGGAAAGCGAAGTGGATGGCCTGGCGGCGCCCCCTCACTTCTCATCACTGGCCACCGCACGCGGAGGGTCATCTCCATACGGGTGAGGAAGATGACCGATTCTAGAGCGAGGGAGAGCACGGGGGGGGGGGGGGGGGAGAGGGGGGGTAAGCCGGGAGCGACGGCCGCGCCAAGGCCTTGGGTGGAGAAGACAAGTTGTAGGAACGCGGGCGCTGTGGGTCTACCGCCAACCATTTATTGTTTTACAGGTCCATGGAAAAATTGCCTCCAACACGGGACGAGGACGATTTTTTAGTGGGAGCTGTATAATTTTTAAAGGACGAGAAAGTTTTGCGGTGTTGGTATGGACCTTTTTTATTTTGCCTTGTATTGTGAAACGGCGGTTATTTTACACTTTCTGTCTTACCTGGGATCTGCTAGAGATGCTCTCTGACCGTCCACGTGAGCCCCAGCTAAACTGTGTTGCTTGCCTGAGCAAGAAGCTAATTACTACTAGTATAAAACAGTTAAGGAAAATGCTAAACAGAGAGCATATCAAAAGAGTTACCGTTCCATGTCATGTGCAGGACTGGGCATGCATGCTAGCAGGCAAGCCGAGAGAGCAGAGATTGCATTATTGCCCCTGTAACGACTGGGGTCGCAAAAGGCCACTTGGTACTTTGCTTATTTTTATCCGCCCAATCTACTTTTGCTCCTTTTCTTGCAAGCTTTGCCTCATCATGTGCTGTGCAGAAAGGCCAGATTGCTAGTTCTGGAGGCAAAAGGGCCGGGCCGCAGCAGCAGGAACCAGCAAGGAAGGACAAAAGCTAGGATCTAATGCGCAGCAGCAGCTGCAGATTGCAGCTATTGCGCTGCGCAGGTGCGCGTATCCCAACCACCCCTGCCCAGCTCTGCCCATCCATCTCACGGCAACGCCACGCGACTCCACTGATCCGGCCCGGCGCGGCGCAGGGGAATGTGCTGCCAAAAGCTAGCGATCCCACCCACCCCCACGGCCTCCTTCTCTTTTATATCACCCCACGAGGGGTGGGAGGAATCTCCATCCGACGGCCGACGGCGAAAGCTGCCGGGGCATCTCGGCGATGGATGGAGATGGACTCACCTCCGCATCTGATGCCTTTTGACGCGGATTGGATGGTCTTTCTTTTTATCATCATCAGAAGATCCGGTGCGTTTTGCCTGGGTTAATATGGACCGGTGGTTTGTTGTTCACGCCACAAAGAATTTCACCAGGTTGAGCTGTGCTGCAATCAGGTTGGAGAGTTCGGGAAGAGCTGCAGACCTAGCACCAGATAAGCTACTTTTCGAGCCATAATAGAAAGGTTGCCGAGAGTGTGAGAGTTGCTGAATCGAGCCTGCGACTGAACGCGGCGAGATGCTGTCATTCATGGTGATCTTTATTTGTAGACCTCCATGTGCGGCCAAATGGGGCAAGAACCTCCGAGGAAGCATGCGGCTACTAAATTTATGTTAAAACAGGGCCGAACAACTCATACTTGATTAACCAAGTTGCGTCGGATGTGCCTCGTTTTTGGTAACGACGCGATCCGGACATCTATGCAGCGTGCAAATCTCCAAAATCGCAACTTGCTCGCCTAAAGCTTGCGGGGTTGGGAAATGGGAAGTGTAAGAAGAAGAATGCCTTTTCTCCGATTATCAAGGATCGAAAATGATGAAAGTCATCTTGTCAAGTTAGCATGACTAGAAAACTCACATTTCGGGACAGCTACTTCCCTGGGCGTCAGGAAATGAATGAAAACCTGGAGGTTTTTTTTTTCGGGACTGCTAGGGACAGAGCTTGTGTATGAACATGACCGACCAAAGGGTCCACAAGAGCTGCTGCCACTATTATATGGAGTTGTTTGATTGTCTCAGTTAGCTCAATCATGCGTCTTCTTTAGGTTATCTATATAAACCTCCACATCGAACGTGTGTGGCATGCATTTTTGGAGAGCTTTCCCTGTCGGGGAAACTTGATCTGGACAAATTATTGTCATACTAGTAGATGGCTTCTACTACTACCTGGAGGCCGTGCAAGTCAAGCAAGTTAGGCCAACTCCACCGCGCAACCCTATCCTGTCGGTCCCGGTCCGTTTGGGGTAAAAGAGACAAAGGAGGTGGCCCAGCGCGCGACGGCCCGGACCCATCCTGTTCGTTTTGTGTCCGGGCCGACCCATTTCGAGCGCAAACTTGCGCCGGGTTTGGGTCGCGGCGGACACCAAACGGACACGCCCTCGTCCGTGTCGGTGCCGCGTGGCAGGCGGTCACCTACCTTCCTCCCGCCCATATCAATGCGCACGGGCGGGCGGCCCCACCTGTCATCCACACATGGAAGGGTCGCCGTCCTTCTTTAAGTGGGAAGCATGGATCGGTCGTCGTCCACACTGCCCCACGCCACCCTGCGGCCTCCTCAAAACCCGACAACCCCATGCCCCAAACCCTAGCCAAGAACTCGCCGGCCGGCCGCCCCCGCAGCCATGGGGCTCTGGAACTACGGCCGCAAAGGCAAGCACGGCCGCGAGGCTGGCTCCTTGTCGGGGCGTCGCCGCGGCTCGGTGAAGAAGGAGGAGCCGGCCTCGCCATCGCCACCACGCCGGGCCCCCTCGCCGCCCGCGTTCTCCATCGCCCCCGCGTCCGTCGGCGAGCGCGACCGGCACTACATCCGCGCTGAGATGTGCCGCCGTTATTGTGAGACGAGGACGCCGATCCCCTAGAGCGACGCCCACCTCCCCAACAACTGGCATTTGTCGGCCGACCGCATGCCGATCCTGCCGGTCCCGGTGACCGGCCGTGCGCGCCGCCAGGAGATCGAGCGCCGCCGCCGCCTCCTCCCGGACGACCTCTACTACGACCCCAGGTACGCCCCGACTCGCCATTGTGGGACACCTGGTTCCGCGATGAGCACGACGCGCGGCGGGCGTCCTATTTCGCCGGCACGTCGACGGGGCCACGGTGGCCTGCTCCCCAGGAGCGCGGGCGTAGGGTGGTGCGCCGCCTCACGCCCACGCCGTCGCCGTCTCCATCGCCACCACCACCTCCTCGCATGACGGCGGAGGAGGAAGCCCATCTCGTGCAGCGTGTCATGGAGGACTCCATGCGCACGCACGACGAGCGGCAATGGGACGGCTTGGAGGAGGCCATGGCACTGTCTGCCGCCGGCGACGTGGCCTTCCCGGAGCTGCAGATGGCGGCCTTGACGGAGGAGAGGAGGGAGGACGCCATGGAGGAGGAGCCGGCGGCCGCCTTCCAGCAGCTGGTGGGCACGGGGTGGGCCTGGTCCTGCACTGCTCCGGAGATGGCCGCCGGCCTGGGCGTGGACTGGCGCGCCACTCCGCCGCAGTCACCGGAGTGGGAGGGGTCGCCACGGGAGGAGGTGTTGCAGGCACCTCCCGCCGTCCAACCCGCCCCCGTCTACCAGGCACCGCATGCACCGCCGGCCCACCTGTGGACGCCGCCGGCCTACGTCGACCTCGTCAGCGACGACGACGACACCGGCGGCCAGTGAAGAGCGACACGGCGACGACAACGGCGGGCACGCGCAGGAGCGCGCCGGCAGCGACCGTTTTTTTTATGTTTAATTATTAATGTGACGAAACTGGGCCGTTTTGTGGCCATGGACCCCCTAACTAAGTTTTATCTTTTATTAAACTGAGTTTATTTATTTATTTAGTCATTTTTTATGTTTTCTTTTTTTTATTGTTTTTCTGACACGGACGTGATTTGGGGTGCGGCCGCGCGGTGGGCGCACGCACAACCCAATGAACACAGTCGGACACGGGCGTACCCATCGGCGCCCCAAAGGGACAAAATCCGGCCAATTCGGACGTCCGTTTGGGGTCGTGCGGTGGAGTTGGCCTTACGTGTGAATAAGCTGGTCACAATGGGCAAGAACATAAGCTAGTAACTTACACACTTCCCTAGACTATGTTACTACCTCCATAGTGAGTAGGAACATCTATGTAGTGTCATGCAAAGATGTATTTATTAGGTTATAGACTCGTTGTTTCTTGGAGTGTGTGATGTTCCGGTAACTTAGCTAGTTACCACAAGCACCTCTCTCTTCATTAAATATGTGCCACATAAGCAAAGTTGTATTGGAGTGTGTGATGTTACTCCTAAGTTCCTCCCCATTGTGACCAGCCTAGTTGATACTACATGACACGATGAGCGTGCAAGTTCCGAGAGAATCAGACTTTAGTATTGGCTCCGCTGCTTTATCAATCCATCAGTAAGAAGAAGCTGGAATCCGGGCAACTCGATGGTGATCCCGGTCGAGATGCCGCTCGCGCTCGGTGCGCCCTCTCTTGACTCGACCCAAATCATGCACAGGGTAGGAGGAGTACGTGCCCCGGAAGGTGCACGCACGGACGTACAGTGTGGTGTCGGAGAGAACTGTGGCGTCACGGCAGCACCCAACCTACGGTACGGTACGGGCGGGCCGTGCAGGCCCCGAAGCCGACGGCAACGGGATCGGTGGCAGTCCAGTCCAGCAGGCAGCACCGAGCAGTGGTGTGTGATAGGCAGAGGCAGGCCCACCCCGGGTCTCGCTCGCTCGTCTCTGGTGGTGGTGGTGGCTGAAGGAGCAGGCAGCAGGCGTGTGGAGATCAGAATCTGGTCTTGTCCTCTTGTTGCCGCGCCCGTCCGTCCTCCCGGCCCACGGCCATGCGTATCTGCTTGGATCGGTGCCCCCGAGTCGTTAGCTGTCAAGGAAAGATGCTTCCACGGGCACGAGGAAAGAAAAGAGGGCGAGAAAGCTGGGACGGACGGATGGACGGGGGTGGGCGATCTGATCAGGCATCGTCACTGCGGCTGCCCGCTCGCTCGCTCGTGGCCCCCGCGCATGGCCTGGACCACAGCGCGCGCATCGTCCGTCCTGCCCTGGCCCTGCGATGTGCTCCATCGGCGATGCCACTGTGTGTACTCGCCTCGCTTGCTGGGTGATCTGGTGCGGGTGCGGGTCTTGCTGCGTGAGGTGTCCCAGAATCTCTCTCTCGGTCCCGAGGCTTGGCCCCCGGAGGAGAGAGGACGACAAGAATTTTTCTTCTCTTTTTCTCAGACCGAGCCCAATTCATCCGATTTGCCTGCATTTTGAGAAGCCAGTGCATCTCCGCTGCCAAGATAGACCTGTGCTACTGCCTGCTGTACCTCCCCGCACACAAGGTGCATACGAGGAGCATTTCATTCGAAAAATACAGATAAACATAGAGTACTTTTAATAAGCACACAAAATCCTGCATGTTGATCCATGTCGGGCCACGTTGGGTGGATGGCAATAGAATCCGATTGTTGGTCGACTTGATCTCTATCCAATAATTATAGCTCGTGCAAAACATGTTACCAGGACGTGGAGGTGATCCGCCGACCGGACAACCTTCTTTGTGCCGAAAGCGTCGGAACCCGGTGCGTACTGCTCCTGCGCACTACACGTCGGCGTCGTGCCGTGCAATAGTGCCGCCTCGACCAGCCCATCCAACATCTTCTTTTTTGATACCAGCCCATCAAATTGACCGGGCTTTTTCTTGGTTGCGTTTACGCATAGGAGTCTGGAGTAGCCGAGTGGGTGTCTGTGCCTTAAGCGCCCATTTTAGGCATATATGCAATCGGGCGCACACCCTCCCGCCGCACTGGGCCGGCCCACTTCTTTTTTCTGTTTTTGAAAACGCAAAAAACTTTCTAGTGAGAACCATGTTTCGAACCAAAGGGACACGACTACAGAAGCGTTGGCCAAACCACTCGGCTAACCTACCAATTCGTGTTAACTGACAGGCTTTTAATCTTTTTCTATTTCCTGTTTTCGTGGAAAGAGTTTTTTTTCTGTTTTTCTTTTCTTTTTCTTTCTTTTTCTTTCTTTCTTCTTTTCTGCTAAGCGCGAGATTTTTTTTCAATTTTGTAACTTTATTTCATATCGATGAACTTTCTTTCAAAATTGATGAACTATTGTCAAATTTGATGAACTTTGACAAATGTTCAGTGTGTATAAAAAATGTTCATCATGTATAGAAATTTTGTTCAGCATGCATTCAAAAGGAGTTCATCATATTTAAAAAAAATGTTCTACGTGTATTTGAATATTGTTCACCATACATAGAATTTTCGGACACGTACTGAACATTTTGTGAAAATATGTTAAACAATTTGCGAATACACATTGAACATTGTGTAATATATACTGAACAAAATTAACAACATAGTGAACAATTGTATCCTGAACATTTTTTATATCCATTGAACATTTTAAATAATAGACGATGAACATTTTTGAAACAATATGAATATATGTGTCAAACAATTTTTGAATACGCATTCAACATTTAGTAAAAACGTTGAAAATTTTCGTAATATACGATGAACATTTTTATGATACACGACGAACATTTTTATATGCAAAGGTGAACAATTTTCATAATATACAATGAACATTTTTCTTAATACAATGAAATTTTATGTAATACACGGTGATCTTTTATAAAATTTGGTGAAAGTTTTTGAATACATGAACTTTTTTCTAATTCGCGATTTTTTAAAAACTTATTTCAGATTTTTTGTTCTTTTCCAAAAAATCACGTCTTTCTAAATTGTTTGTACCAGAAATAGTGCGGTTAGTGTTGTTGTTAAATTTCTCGCGCTGTAATGAATCACTAGGTTGTAATAGATGTACTAGTTAGGCACGCTGCGTCGTAACTAAACGGCGCGAGATCAAATCCTGTTGGAGCAGCTTTTTTGCGAGTTTTCTCTCTGCGTGTTCCTGGGCTGGCCCACCAGAAAGCAACAGTGGGCGCCAGTTGCCTGTACCAGCGCTTAATGCGCCGTATAGGAGCTCCCCTGTCTGGGAGCTCCTGTTTCTCGCGTTACGCGAGAGGAGTCGCCCGACTCACTGAAGGAAACCACTAGTGGGCCGGCCCACTAGCGGGGGAAACTCATGTTTCCTGTTTTATTTGTTTTACGTTTTGTTTCGTTTTTTGCTTTCTTTTTATTTTTATTTGTAATATATATATATATATATATATATATATATATATATATATATAGGACAAATTTTATATACAAGCAGTGGTAGTTACCATCTAATTGTTTGGCCTCCACGTGTCCCTCAAGCCGTAGCACCAATTGGGTTGGTGGGTGCCAAAAAACCCGTTAGTGTTCAAGCCTAATTTAATCATTTAATTAAAATGTTTTACCAGCCAACTATTAGCAACAACCTGCTAATTTCAGGGCTGCATGCAGCAGACCTCACCGAATGGATAAGTGCGAGTAGCTATCCACTAGGAGACATTGATTTTAAAACAACCTAGCTGGACACGTACTGCCCATACAATGTACGTACACATTGATGTAAAAAATGCTTATTATATGCGTGCTCCTTAAATCCAAAGAGATCATAGTTCTATATGTGCTCCAAAACTTAAAAAGTATAGACACAATATTTTTCCAGTGTTCTGATTGTCCATAATGTATACTCAAAAATTTAATCCTAAAATATATACTTGCTATTTAGATAGAGTATGAAGTTCTGAAGTATGGAGTATGGAGTATGAAGTATCAGGATGCATGTACTTCATAGTAAATGAGTGTGCAAAAAAGTATGGAGTATGCCGAAGAGCCAAGAATATAGTATGGAGTAACCCTAAAAAAATAGTATGGAGGATGAAGTACGTGGTATGTACTTCATAGAAAAAAAATATAGTACGGAGTACCCCGCAAAAATAAAATAATAGTATGAAGTATCATAAAAAGAGGATAGTATGTCGTATATCTCATAGTACAAAATATGGAGTATATTTTTTTAGAAAAGGAAATATGGAATATATATAAATATTAGTATGTCACGTTGATGGATACGCTAAATACAAATACATTCATGGCTTCATGGACTCCTGAGCGGTTGGTTTGAAACACCATATACACATGTTGTTTCCATCAATGCATGTACGCATGTTCTTCCTTCTCATACATTGTCATCTCTCACGATGGAGTATATACTGTGAGTATATGTACATCGTCGTCGTCGCCGCCGCCGCCGTGCTGGAGCAGTCACATGTCGGCCATAAACAGTATTGCGACGCAGCCGCCGCTCGCCTCGCCGGTGAGCCATCCGAGATGTGCAGTAGTATGTAGTCGTCTCTGCTACCTCATAGAGTAGTCGCTCGTCGGCGTGTGCAGCCGTAAATCGTTGTCACCGTCGCCGCACCATAACAATCTTATATTGGTGGTCGTTGCGCATCGCAATTTTACACGACGGATGTGTTTTTCTAGATGCATGGTTGATGTATCGGCTAGATGAACGCCTTGGAACATGGTCCTAATCCATGATGATAAAAAATCTGACTATATTATAAATCGACTAGGAGAAATATTAAAGATTGGGTCCTCTGGATAAATACGTTGGAACATACATCCATGCTCCTAATCCCATCAGCCATCAACGTTGCCCGCGACCCCTGTATAAGAATGGAAATTAGGAACAATTAACAATCGATTTACACGATGTTTGTGTAGATGCATGTCGCATACCTTCTGTCTCTAATGATTTTTTCCAGATCCAGCTTTACGTGAAGATTTTGACCGAGAAACATGGAGAGAGAGAAAGAGCGCTCTGAGAGAGAGAGAAAGGGATTAGCGTTGCATGGTTTTATGTCAAGCGATATACGGGGCTAGCCCAAGAAAATAGGAAGGTGGAGATCCGAGTGGAAAATATATCCTTCTTTATTTTACCCGCAACCCGTTAGGAGCCGCACACATCTCAAGCAATCAGACGGCAAAAAAGATGAAGGTAACTACCACCTAATGGTAGGATGTATTTTCCCTATATATATATATATATATATATATATATATATATATATATATATATATATATATATATATATATATATTAGAAAAGAAACGTTTCGAAAAATATTTTAAAAATGTTGAACAAGTATTTTAAAAATATTGAATAAGTATATAAAAATGTTGAACTATTTGAAACAAATGTTGATAAAGTATTTGAAAAAATGTTGATCAAGTATATAACAATGTTGGACAAGTATGTAAAAAATGTTGAACAAGTATTTCAAAAAGTATTGAAGAAAATATTTGAAAAAATATTTGAAAAATAATGTTGATCATGTATATAAAAAATGTTGAACAAGTACTTGAAAAATGTTGAAAAAGTATTTGAAAATGTTGATTTTGTTTTTTGAAAAATGTTGAATACGTAATAAAATGTTGAAAAAGTATTTAAAAAATGTTGAACATGTGTTTGGAAAATGTTGAACAAGTATTCAGTAAATGTTGAATAAGCACTCGGATAATGTTGAACATATATACAAGAAATCTTGATGACTTAATAAAAAATGTTTTTGACATATACGAAATTGTAGAATGAAATGAAAACAAACATAAGAAAAAACAATAAATGGAGTAGAGAAAACAAAAAAAGGAGAAGAAACAAAATACAAGAAAACAAAGAAACAAAGAAACAAAATGTAATTAATAATGAAAAAAATGGAGAAAAATAAATAAAGGAAACAAAAGAAAACATAAACAAAAAACGGATAGAATAGCCTTAAATAGCGCGCGCCCTTTTGCTAGTAGCAGCCGAAGTCTAACCACTTTTCTACGCCACCATTTTTTATCGATACGCTTGCGCCAGCGGGCCGGCCCATTACGACGCGCGTGGACGAAACCTTCAGCGAGCGTTCCCCTCTCGCCTCGCTGAAGGCGATAAATAGTCGGGGCGTGTCTGTCTAGCTTGGCGTTTCCTATTTGACGCTGGCTGCGTCAAATTGTCGCAAAAGCTCATATATATAACACTTATGTAGCTTTGTGTATTGGGTCAGCCCATACTAGAGAACCCGGTTTTGGGAACCCTCTAAAAGTGACTGGATTTTTCATTTTGCCATTTAAATTTTATTACATTTACTTTAATAAAATCATTTTTAAATTTCAATTTATTTCAAATTTATATAATCTAAAAAAATTCAAAAAAATGTGTTACATTTTTATAAATATTTTACAAATTTTTAGATAAACATAGCATTATTCAGTACACAAATCGTGCATGCTGATCCTTGTCGGACCACGTAGAGGATGGCAATAGAATCCGATTGTTGGTCGACCTGATCTCTATTCAATAATTATAGCTCGTGCAAAACATGTGACCAGGACGCGGAGATGATCCCGCCAACTGGACATGCCTTGTTTGTGGCGAAAGCGGCAGAACCCGGTGCGTACTGCTCCTGGGCGCTACACGTCGGTATCGCGCCGTGCGATAGTGCCGCCTCGACCAGTCCATCCAATATTTTCTTTTTTGATAGCAGCCCATCTAATCAACCGGGTTTTTTCTTGGTTGCGCATACACATAGGAGCCTAGAGTGGGTGTGTGTGTAGTTTGGCGTTTCCTATTTGACACTTGCCGCGTCAAATTGTCGCAAAAGCTCATATATAGAACACTTACGTTGCTATATGTATTGGGCCAGCTCATACTAGAGAACCCGGTTTTGGGAACCTTCTAGAATGTTACTGACCAGATATTTCGTTCACCATTTTTAACTTTATCTTTTTCCTCATTTTTATTTTTTCTTGCACTTGAAAGTTTGTAAAAAATATTAGAACATTTTCCAAAATATTCACAAAAATATAAATACGCATGATTTTTAATAGCATTTTTAAAATAATCATGTTTTCCTTAAAAGCTTCTAAAAAATAAAAAATAAAATTTTAAAAAAAATTGTTCACTTTAAAAAAATATGATGTTGATAATGTCCAACTTACAATAGATTGCCATTTCATGCAGTTGTCCGAAATTTAAAAAGAATTTGTTTCATAGTGTCTCAACTATGTGACCAATCTTATGCATCTTTTCTTATAGTGTGTCGCTATGTGCTTTGATCCCGCACAACGCACGTGTACTATAATAGTTAGGAAACTAATTAATCTTCTACCTAAGACTTCCACCACACGGATTACTTAAACTAACCAGCACACATTAACGTGACACTGACCATATCCTTTGTGTTGCTTCAATGATTAGAGAATTGAGGTTGTCAAACATCTGTACAATCAACGTTATTTTCCCAAAGAATTACGGATGTTGTTCAATGGGATTACTTGATGATCAACCTCGTCGTAGCAAACACTACCTCTATTGGAGTATGGTGTAACAAGCTAACAAGAATAGCAACCTCCAAAGAAATAAAATTAGAGATTACTTTCGCGATGTATATTGTATGAACATATGAAAAGAGATAAGTTACCCATGACACACACTTACCAAGCAAACTAAAGTGACACTACTGGGGAAAACAGCGGCGGAGGTAGCCAAGGATGGCATAGGGGCAAAACAGAAAATAGGAATGGGTTTTTTCAAATTGGGGAGGGGGGGGGGGCAATGCCCCCCCCTGTGAACTACACATAGGTCTATGATTGGGAGAAAAGATGGTCTCTAACAAGGTCTTATATGTTCGTGTAATGTGAATCCCGATCTCTACCAAGGTCTTGCATGTTGGTGTAATATGAATCTCGGGCCTCTTAGGCAACACCTGCGGCTGAAGGAAACAACAGGCCCGCCGTCTTGGTACGCTGACAAGGCTTGGAGGCCCTGCCTCCGGACCATCCTCCCAGATTGCTGCTCACCATCAGAGTCATGCTTGATCTTATTCAGCACACACTCCACATACTCCATCTACCACAAGCAAATTCCCGGTTAAATCTATGTATATGGATCCGAGTTAACCGGGTCCCAAATAAATGCGATATTGAGAATGGCGGAACAACGTTAAAAGCAACGTGAATAGGTCTCCACAGTAACTTGGCAAGTGGGCATTGGAGACAAATATGTTCTATTGTTTCATCGTGATCATAAAAGCAGCATCTTTTGCTTCCTTGCCAACTACGCTTGGCCAAGTTATCTTTTGTCAAAATTACTCCCTTATGCAGAAACCACATAAACACCTTGATTTTCAAAGGCACTTTAACTTTCCAAATGTGTATCATCCTTAGGGAAGCCCGGTGTTAATCAAATCCATATACATATATTTAACCGGGAATACTCCTGACGCGGACAACTTCCAATGTAAGGAGTCTGCTGCATCAGAAAGGATAACCTCAATTAAACTACGTCTAACTTGTTTTTGTAGGGCTTGATGTGATGTCATATGGTCAAGACGTGATGATATATAAATAGTTGTATGAGATGATCATGTTTTGTAAAAGTTATCAGCAACTGGCAGGAGCCATATGGTTGTCACTTTATTGTATGAAATGGAATCGCCATGTAATTGCTTTACTTTATCACTAAGCGTTAGCGATAGTCGTAGAAGCAATAGTTGGCAAGACAACAATGATGCTACAATGGAGATCAAGGTGTCGCGCTGGTCACGATGGAGATTATGACGATGCTTCGGTGATGGAGATCATGAGCACAAGGTGATGATGGCCATATCATGCCACATATTTTGATTGCATGTGATTTATCTTTTATGCATCTTATTTTGCTTAGTACAGCGGTAGCGTTATAAGATGATTCTTTACTAAATTTCAAGGTATAAGTGTTCTACCTGAGTATGCAACATTGCTACAGTTCTAGATGTTGAGACACCACGTGATGATCGAGTGTGATAAGCTCTATGCTCACATACAACGGGTGCAAGCCAGTTTTGCACATGCAGAATACTCTGGTTAAACTTGACGAGCCTAGCATATGCAGATATGGCCTCGAAACACTAGAGACCGAAAGGTTGAGCGTGAATCATATAGTAGATATGATCAACATAGATATGTTCACCATTGAAAACTAAATCTCATGTGATGATCGGACATGGTTTAGTTGATATGGATTACGTGATCATTTAGATGACTAGAGGGATATCTATCTAAGTGAGAGTTCTTAAGTAATATGATTAACTGAACTTTAATTTATCATGAACTTATTCCTGATAGTATTTTGCAAATTATGTTGTAGATCAATAGCTCACGTTATAACTTCCCTATGTTTTTTATATGTTCCTAGAGAAAACTAAGTTGAAAGATAATAGTAGCAATAAACCGGACTGGTCCGTGATTTGAGGTCCATCCTCATTGTTGCACAGAAAAATCATCTCCTTGATGCACCGCTTGGTGACAGACCTATTGCAGGAGCAGATGCAGATGGTATGAACGTTTGGCTAGCTCAATATGATGACTACTTGATAGTTTAGTGCACCATGCTTTACGGCTTAGAACTGAGACTTCAAAAATGTTTTCGAAACATCACGAAGCATATGAGATGTTCCAAGAGCTGAAATTGGTATTTCAGACTCATGCTCGTGTCAAGAGGTATTAGACCTCTGACAAGTACTTTGCCTAAAAGATGGAGGAGAATTGCTCAACTAGTGAACATGTGCTCAGAATGTCTGGGTACTACAATCACTTGAATCAAATGGGAGTTAATCTTCCAAATAAGATAGAGATTGACAGAGTTCTCTAGTCACCATCACCAAGTTATTGGAACTTCGTGATGAACTATAGTATGCAAGGGATGACGAAAAATGATTCCCGAGCTCTTCGCGATGCTGAAATCGACGAAGGTAGAAATCAAGAAATAGCATCAAGTGTTGATGATTAAACAAGACCACTAGTTTCAAGAAAAGGGCAAAGGGAAGAAAGGGAACTTCAAGAAGAATGGCAAGCAAGTTTTCACTCCCGTGAAGAAGCCCAAAGCTGGACCTAAGCCTGAAACTAAGTGCTTCTACTGCAAAGGAAATGGTCACTGGAAGTGGAACTGCCCCAAATATTTGGCGGATAAGAAGGATGGCAAAGTGAACAAGGTATATTTGATATACATATTATTGATGTGTACCTTACTAGTGCTCATAGTAAACCCTGGTTATTTGATACTTGTTCGGTTGCTAAGATTAGTAACTCGAAACAGGAGTTGCAGAATAAATAGAGACTAGTTGAGGATGAATTGACAATGTGTGTTGGAAGTGGTTCCAAGATTGATATGATCATCATTGAGCACTCCCTATACTTTTGGGATTAGTGTTGAACCTAAATAAATGTCATTTGGTGTTTGCGTTGAGCATGAATATGATTAGATCATGTTGATTGCAATACGGTTATTCATTTAAGATAGAGAATAATTGTTATTCTATTTACATGAATAAAACCTTCTATGGTCATAAACCCGATGTTGATGGTTTATTGAATCTCAATTGTGGTACTACACATATTCATAGTATTGATGCCAAAAGATTCAAAGTTGATAATGATAGTGCAACTTATTTGTGGCACTGCTGTTGGGGTCATATCGGTGCAAAGTGCATGAAGAAACTCCATGATGATGGACTTCTGGAATCACTTCATTATGAATCATTTGATGCTTGCGAACCGTGCCATATGGGCAAGATGACTAAAACTCCGTTCTCTGGAACAATGGAATGAGCTAGTGACTTATTGGAAATAATACATATCGATGTATACGGTCCAATAAGTGTTGATGCTCATGGCGGGTATTGTTATTTTCTGACCTTCACAGATGATTTGAGCAGATATGGGTATATCTACTTAATGAAACACAAGTCTGAAACATTTGAAAAGTTCAAAGAATGTCAGAGTGAAGTGAAGAATCATCGTAACAAGAAAATAAAGTTTCTACGATCTGATCGTGGAGGATAATATTTGAGTTACGAGTTTGGCCTTCATTTAAAACAATGTGGAATAGTTTCACAGCTCACGCCACCTGGAACATCATAATGTAATGGTGTATCTGAATGTTGTAACCACACTTTATTGGATATGGTGTGATCTATGATGTCTCTTACCGATTTACCACTATCATTTTGGGGTTATGCATTGGAGACAGCTGCATTCACTTTAAACAGGGCACCATCAAAAATCCGTTGAGACGACGCCTTATGAACTGAGGTTTGGCAAGAAACCAAAGTTGTCATTTCTTAAAGTTTGGGGCTGCAATGCTTATGTGAGAAAGCTTCAACCTGATAAGCTCGAATCCAAATCGGGAAAGTGCATCTTCATAGGATACCCAAAGGAAACTATTGGGTATACCTTCTATCACAGATCTGAAGGCAAGATATCCGTTGCTAAGAATGGATCCTTTCTAGAGAAGGAGTTTCTCTCGAAAGAAGTGAGTGGGAGGAAAGTAGAGCTTGATGAGGTAATTGTACCTTCTCCCGAATTGGAAAGTACTTCATTACAGAAATCAGTTCCAATGATTCCTACACCAAATAGCGAGGAAGCTAACGATGATGATCACGAAACTTCAGATCGAGTTACTACAGAACCTCGTAGGTCTTCCAGAGTACGGTCCACACCAGAGTGGTACGGTAATCCTATTCTGGAAGTCATTTTACTAGACTTTGATGAACCTACGAACTATGAGGAAGCTATGATGAGCTCAGATTCCACAAAATGGCTTGAGGCCATGAAATCTGAGATGGGATCCATGTATGAGAACAAAGTGTGGGCTTTGGTGGACTTGCCCGATGGTCGGCAAGCCATATTAGATAAATAGATCTTCAAGAGGAAGACGGACACTGATAGTAGTGTTACTATCTATAAAGCTCGACTTGTCGCAAAAAGGTTTTCGACAAGTTCAAGGTGTTGACTACAATGAGATTTTCTCAACTGTAGCGATGCTTAAATCCGTCCGAATCGTGTTAGCAGTTGCTATATTTTATGAAATCTGGCAAATGGATGTCAAAACTACATTCCTTAAATGGATATTTCTTAAAGAAGAGTTTTATATGATGCAACCAGAAGGTTTTGTCAATCCTAAAGGTACTAACCAGGTGTGCAAGCTCCAGCGATCCATCTATGGGCTGGTGCAAGCATCTCGGAGTTGGAATATACGCTTTGATGAGTTGATCAAAGCATATAGTTTTATACAGACTTGCGGTGAAACCTGTACTTACAAGAAAGTGAGTGGGATCACTACAACCTTTCTGATAAGTATATGTGAATGACATATTATTGATCGGAAATGACGTAGAATTTTCTGGAAGCATAAAGGAGAGTTTGAAAGGAGTTTTTCAAAGAAAGACCTCAGCGAAGTTGCTTATATATTGGGCATCAAGATCTATAGAGATAGATCAAGACGCTTCATAAAAATTTTCAATGAATACATACCTTGACAAGTTTTTTGAAAGAGTTCAAAATGGATCAGCCAAAGAAGAAGTTCTTGCCTGTATTACAAGGTGTAAAGTTGAGTAAAACTCAAAGCCCGACCATGGCAGAATATAGAAATAGAATGAAAGTCATTCCCAATGCCACAGTCATAGGTTATATAAAGTATGTTGTGCTGTGTACCAGACCTATTGTGCACCTTGCCATGAGTTTGACAAGGGGGTACAATAGTGATCTAAGAGTAGATCACTGGACGGCGGTCAAAATTATCCTTAGTGAAGACTAAGGAAATAGTTCTTGGTTATGGAGGTGATAAAGAGTTCGTCGTAAAGAGTTATGTTGATGCAAGCTTTTACACCATCCAGATGACTCTAAGTCTCAATCTGGATACGTATTGGAAGTGGGAGCAATTAGCTAGAGTAGATCCATACAGAGCATTGTACACATAGAATATTTGCAAAATACATATGGCTCTGAATGTGACAGACCGGTTGACTAAACTTCTCTCATAAGCAAAACATGATCACACCTTAGTAATCTTTGGGTGTTAATCACATAGCAATGTGAACAAGATTATTGATTCTAGTAAACCCTTTGGTTGTTGGTCACATGGTGATGTGAACTATGGGTGTTAATCACATACAAATGTGAACTATTGATGTTAAATCACATGGCGAAGTGAACTAGATTATTGACTCTAGTGCTAGTGGGAGACTGCAGGAAATATGCCCTAGAGGCAATAATAAAGTTATTATGTATTTCCTTATTTCATGATAAATGTTTATTATTCATGCTAGAATTGTATTAACCGAAAACTTAGTACATGTGTGAATACATAGACAAAACACAGTGTCCCTAGTATACCTCTACTTGACTAGCTCGTTAATCAAAGATGGTTATGTTTCCTAACCATAGACATGTGTTGTCATTTGGTGAATGGGGTCACATCATTAGGAGAATGATGTGATGGACATGACCCATCCATTAGCTTAGCATTATGATCGTTACCGTTTCATTGCTACTGCTCTCTTCATAACTTATACATGTTCCTCGGACTATGAGATTATGCAACTCCCGAATACTGGAGGAACACTTTGTGTGCTACCAAATGTCACAACATAAATGGGTGATTATAAAGGTGCTCTACAAGTGTCTCCGAAGGTGTTTGTTGGGTTGGCATAGATCAAGATTAGGATTTGTCACTCAGTGTTTCGGAGAGGTATCTCTGGGCCCTCTCGGTAATACTCATCACTATAAGCCTTGCAAGAATTGTGACTAATGAGTTAGTTGCGGGATGAAGTATTATGGAACGAGTAAAGAGAATTGCCAGTAACGAGATTGAACTAGGTATGATGATACCGACGATCGAATCTCGGGCAAGTAACATACTGATGACAAAGGGAACAATGTATGTTGGTATGCGGTTTGACCGATAAAGACCTTCGTAGAATTTGTAGGACCAATATGAGCATCCAGGTTCCGCTATTGGTTATTAACCGGAGATGTGTATCGGTCATGTCTACATAGTTCTCGAACCCGTAGGGTCCGCACGCTTAACGTTCGATGACGATTTGCATTGTGAGTTATGTGATTTGATGACCGAAGTTTGTTCGGAGTCCCCGATGAGATCACGGACGTGACGAGGAGTCTCGAAATGGCCGAGATGTAAAGATCGATATATTGGAAGGCTATATTCAGACATTGGAAAGGTTCCGAGTGATTCGGGTATTTTTTGGAGTACCGGAGAGTTGCGGGAATTCGCCGGGGGAAGTAATGGGCCTTAATGGGCCATATGGAAAGGGAGAGAAGGGCCTCAAGGGGTGGCCGCGTGCCCCCCATGGGCTGGTCCGAATTGGACTAGGAGGGGGAGGTGCCCCCCTCCTTCCTTCTCCCATCTTCCTCCTTCCCTCCTCCTACTAGGAATAGGAAAGAGGAGGGAAATCGTACTTGGACCGGGGAGTCCTAGTAGGATTCCCCACACCTGGCGTGCCCCCCTTGGACCGGCCACCTCTTCCCTCCCCTCCTTTATATACGTGGCCAAGGGGCACCACATAGAGACACAAGTTGATCTTTAGCCGTGTGCGGTGCCCCCCTCCACAGTTTTTCACCTCGGTCATATCGTCGTAGTGCTTAGGCGAAGCCGTGCGCCGGTAACTTCATCATCACCGTTACCATGCCGTCATGCTGACGGAACTCTCCCTCGGCCTCAGCTGGATCTAGAGTTTGAGGGATGTCACTGAGCTGAACATGTGCAGATCGCGGAGGTGTCGTGCGTTCGGTACTTGACCGATTGGATCGCGAAGATGTTCTACTACATCAACCACATTACTTAACGTTTCCCCTTTTGGTCTACAAGGGTACGTGGACACACTCTCCCCTCTCGTTACTATGCATCACCTAGATAGATCTTGCATGATCGTAGGAAAATTTTGAAATTACTGCGTTCCCCAACAAGCAGACCCGTTGACTAAGCCTCTTCCACGAGAAAAACATGATCAACACTAAGACTCCATGCGTGTTAGAATCATTACAATGTACTCTAGATTATTGACTCTAGTGCAAGTGGGAGACTGAAGGAAATATGCCATAGAAGCAATAATAAAGTTGTTATTTTATATTTCCTTAT
Source organism: Triticum aestivum (assembly GCF_018294505.1). Taxonomy (NCBI): domain Eukaryota; kingdom Viridiplantae; phylum Streptophyta; class Magnoliopsida; order Poales; family Poaceae; genus Triticum; species Triticum aestivum. Next base: position 479,184,995 of record NC_057795.1, read on the forward strand.
TTCATGATAAATGTTTATCATGCTACAATTGTATTAACCAGAAACTTGATACATGTGTGGATACATAGACAAAATACTGTGTCCCTAGTAAGCCTCTACTAGACAAGCTCATTGATCAAAGATGGTTAAGTTTCCTAACCATATACATGTGTTTTCATTTGATAAACGGGATCACATCATTAGGAGAATGATGTGATGGACAAGACCCATTTGTTAGCTTAGCATTATGATCATTCAGTTTTATTGCTATTGCTTTCTTCATGTCAAACACATATTCCTCCGACTATGAGATTATGCTATCCTGGATACCGGAGGAATGCCTTGTGTGCTATCAAACGTCACAACGTAACTAGGTGATTATAATGATGCCCTACAGGTATCTCCTAAGGTGCTTGTTGGTTTGGCGTAGATCGAGATTAGGATTTGTCACTCTGAGTATCGGAGAGGTATCTCTAGGCCCTCTCGGTATTACACATCATAAGAAGCCTTGCAAGCAAAGTGACTAATGAGTTAGTTGTAGGATGATGTATTATGTAACAAGTAGAGAGACTTGCCAGTAACGATATTTAACTAGGTATGAAGATACCGACGATCGAATCTCGGGCAAGTAACATACCAATGACAAAGGGAATAACGTATGTTTTCATAACGGTTCGACCGATAAAGATGTTCGTAGAATATGTGGGAGCCAATATGAGCATCCAGGTTCCACTATTGGTTATTGACCGGAGAGCTGTCTCGGTCATGTTTACATAGTTCTCGAACTCGTAGGGTCCGCACGCTTAACGTTCGATGATGATATTGTATTATATGAGTTATGTGATTTGGTGACCGAATGTTGTTCAGAGTCCCGGATGATACCACGGATAGAGGAGTCTCGAAATGGTCAAGAGGTAAAGATTGATATATAGGATGATATTATTCGGACACCGAAAGTGTTCCGGAAGGTACCGGGTACATATTGGAGTACCAGAGGGGTTACCGGAACCCCCGGGGAGAAGATATGGGCCATAAGAGGGGAGCACACCAGCCCACAAGGGGTGGCGTGGCTCCCCTTGGATAGGAGGCCGAATTGGGAAGGACAAAAGGGGGTTCGGCCCCCTTCCTTTCTCTCTTCTCGCTTCCCTTTCTTCCCCGACAAAATAAGGAAGGGGGGAGGCCGAATTGGGGAGGACCCCAAGTAGGATTCGACCTACTTGGGGTGCCCCCTTGGCTGTCTCTCCTCCCCTCCGACCTATATATATGTGGGGAGGGAGCTCCTACAACATACAACATCAACTGTTAGCCATGTGCGGTGCCCCCCTTCATAGTTTACACCTCCGGTCATATTGTCGCGGTGCTTAGGCGAAGCCCTGCGCGGATCACTTCACCATCACCGTCACCACACTGTTGTGCAGACGAAACTCATCTACTTCCTCAACACCTTTATGGATCAAGAGGGCGAGGAACGTCATCGAGCTGAATGTGTGCAGAACTCGGAGGTGTCGTACGTTCGATACTTGATCAGTTGGAGCTAGAAGAAGTTCGATTGCATCAACCACATTGTCAAACGCTTTCGCTTTCGGTCTACAAGGGCACGTAGATACACTCTCCCCCTCTTGTTGCTATGCATCTCCTAGATAGATCTTGCGTGAGCATGGGGAATTTTTTGAAATTGCTACGTTCCCTAACAGGGTCTTCCCCAGGCTCCGCTTCTTCCGCAGGTACGGCCACATCATTAGGAGCCTCTACTCCTCTAAGCACCGTTGGTCAGATTGGTGGATCTGCCGCCGATCCCAGGCCATGTGGCATACGCGTATTTCCCTTGTCCAGCAGAGCAGCTGCAAGCTCCTGGTGCCGACGGCCACAGGCCCAGTGGCCACGGCAGGGCAACGCTTGACCAGGGGATGTCACCGGGGGGACACACCCTGCGGGCGCCTTCGGTCACGGGTATGCACGATTCTCAGTTCTTGCCAGGGGAGAGTTTATTCTTTGGGGACTAGAACTACCATCGATTTCCACCACCTTCCCAATTTGATTTCCCTCTGTTTGATGGGGACGGCCCCAGAGCATGGCATATGATGTGTGGGGCCTTCTTTAGGATGTGTACTCTTAGTCCGGATACATGGGTGAGTTGCGACGCGATGTATTTTATCGACGGGGCATTGTCATGGTTGCAGTCCACCAACGCTCACCTAGTTTACACCCAGTGGAACACGTTTGCTGAGGTTGTGTGTGTTCAGTTTGGGTGAGAGGAATTTCAGTCTCTCTTGCGCCAGTTTAACAGGCTAAAACAGACAGGATCGGTGACAGAGTATGCGGAGAAATTTACACAGTTCATGCACAATCTTATGGCACACTATGAGTCATGGGAGATATCATACTTTATCACGCATTTTGTGGATGGGTTGCAGAAGGAAATTAGAGCAGCAATTGTTTTACATCATCCAAAATCTCTCGATACTGCCGTCCATCTTGCATGTTTATAGGAAGATGTGATGGAGGCGATGCGCCGGGAGGACAGACGCGAAGAGCGGTGCTACCCCGCGTCATCGGCGTCACGCGCGGTGCCCCGTACCGCTCTGCTGCTTCCACCTCCTCCGTCAATGGCTCCACCCAAGATGGTGGTCATGTCAGATATGCGCAGCTCGGATTGCCGGGCTGTGGAGGCGGGGCACGCACTGCCAGCGGGGGACAAGATAGCAGCGATGCACGCGTATCAACATGCCCATGGTCTCTGCTTCACCTGCGGGGAGTGGTGGGCATGAGATCACTGCTGCGGGCCAACAGTGCAGCTGCACATGGTCGAAGAACTGCTCGACCTTATGTGCCAAGACCTCCCACCAGTCAGCGAGGCCACTCCAAACAAAGCTGTACCAAGCGAATAGGATGCTGACTATTGTGTCATCTCCAAGGAGGCATTAGAGGGCACCGAGTCATCTACCACTATGCGCCTTCACGGATGGGTACAAGACCGTGAGGTGCTCATGCTCGTGGATTCAGGCTCGTCACACAGTTTCATCTGTGAAAACTTAGCGGAGCATTTGCAAGGTGTCCAGACAGCTAAGAGCCCCTTGATACGTCCATTTCGCATCATGCTTTTATATCAATATTTATTGCATTATGGGCTGTTATTACACATTGTATCTCAATACTTATGTCTATTCTCTCTTATTTTACAAGGTTTACTATGAAGAGGGGGAATGCCGGCAGCTGGAATTCTGGCTGGAAAAGGAGCAAACATTGGAAACCTATTCTGCACAACTCCAAAAGACCTGAGACTCCACGAAACAACTTTTTGGAATTATTAAGGAATTATGAGCAAAATAAATAGGCCAGGGGGCCCACACCCTATCCAGGAGACATGAGGGCACCCCCCCTAGGGGCACGCCCCTATCTCCTGGGCCCCCTGGTGGGCCTCCGGCGTCCATCTTCTGCCATATGAAGGGTTTTGTCCTAGAAAAATTCATGGGAAAGCTTACGAGACGAAACTCCACCGCCACGAGGCGGAACCTTGGCGGAATCAATCTAGGGCTCTGGCAGAGCTATTCTGTCGGGGACACTCCGGGAGGGGAAAATCATCACCAACGTCATCACCAACGATCCTCTCATCGGGAGGGGGTCAATCTCCATCAACATCTTCACCAGCACCAACTCATCTCAAACCCTAGTTCATCTCTTGTATCCAATCTTGTATCCAAAACCAGAAATTGGTACCTGTGGGTTGCTAGTAGTGTTGATTATTCCTTGTAGTTGATACTTATTGGTTTACTTGGTGGAAGATCATATGTTCAGATCCTTCATGCATATTATTACACCTCTGATTATGAACATGAATATGCTTTGTGAGTAGTTACGTTTGTTCCTGAGGACATGGGCGAAGTCTTGCTATTAGTAGTCATGTGAATTTGGTATTCGTTTGATATTTTGATGAGATGTATGTTGTCTCTCCTCTAGTGGTGTTATGTGAACGCCGATTACATGACACTTCACCATTATTTGGGCCTAGAGGAAGTCATAGGGAAGTAATAAGTAGATGATGGGTTGCTAGAGTGACAAAAGCTTAAACCCTAGTTTATGCGTTGCTTCGTTAGGGGTTGATATGGACCCATATGTTTAATGCTGTGGTTAGGTTTACCTTAATACTCCTTTTTGTAGTTGCGGACGCTTGCAATAGGGGTTAATCATAAGTGGGATGCTTGTCCAACTTAGGGCAGTACCCAAGTGCCGGTCCACCCACATATCAAATTATCAAAGTACCGAACGCGAATCATATGAGCGTGATGAAAACTAGCTTGACGATAATTCCCAATGTGTCCTTGGGAGCTTCTTCCTTATTGTAAGGGCATATTTATCCCCAAGATGTTTTGGTGATTGATGACAATGCTTGTGCAGACTAATCGTGTGCGTTAAGTTCTTTCAGAGATTCATCCTTTGGCACGAGACGATTATCTCCCCTTGGTGTTTTATTCAAGACGGTGTAGCTCCTTCGTTTCGTGTTGGTGGACTAGTTTCGTAGGAGTCACCGTACTATCAAGAGGGGATCCGCTTTAGTAAGACTAGGGTGGAATCAACACGTACACATCCATATCACACCCGTCGTTTTTCTTTCCCCTTCATTGGAGCTGCCTTTTTCCTCTAAGTGCGTTGTTCTGCCCCAGCGGTAGTACCGCGATCCCCAGTGGTAGTATTGCCGAAGCTCCCCAGCGGTAGTACCGCTCCCAGAGTGGTAGTACCGCTCCCAGCGGTAGTACCGCTCTCCGAACGGTAGTACCGCTTGGGGTCTTCGGCCGTAGTACCGCAGTGCTTCCGGGCTACTGCCGCCTTGATTCGAGAATGATGTTTTTTGTGTCGGGTTTTGTGGTACTAAGGGCGGTAGTAGTGGAGGTACTACCGCGCCTACCGCCACGGTAGTACCGCCATGGGGTCAGGGCCCTGTCAGCGCGGTAGTACCGCTGGGTATGAGCGGTAGTACCGCCCGAAGCGGTAGTACCGCCCTTCCCTAGCGGTAGTACCGCTCTGTGCGGGGCTGCTCAGTGGAATAACGGTTGGATTGATTCCCCCACTATATAAAGGGGTCTTATTCCCCAAAGTTGACCTACCTCTTTCCCCAAAGCTCCATTGTTGCTCCAAGCTCCATTTTCGCCCGATCTCTCTCCCTAGCCAATCAAACTTGTTGATTTGCTCGGGATTGGTTGAGAAGGCCCAGATCTAAACTTCCACATAGAGAAATTTGATTCCCCTCACTTATCCCTAGCGGATCTTGTTACTCTTGGGTGTTGAGCACCCTAGACGGTTGAGGTCACCTCGAAGCCATACTCCATTGTGGTGAAGCTTCGTGGTGTTGTTGGGAGCCTCCAAGTGTTGTGGAGATAGCCCCAATCTTGTTTGTAAAGGTCCGGTTGCCGCCTTCAAGGGCTCCAATAGTGGATTCACGGCATCTCGCATTGTGTGAGGGCGTGAGGAGATTACGGTGGCCCTAGTGGCTTCTTGGGGAGCATTGTGCCTCCACACCGCTCTAACGGAGACGTACTTCCCCTTAAAAGGAAGGAACTTCGGTAACACATCCTCGTCTCCACCGGCTCCACTCTTGGTTATCTTGTGCCTTTACTTTTGCAAGCTTACTTGAGTTGTATCTATTGCTTGCTAGTGTGCTTATTGTCTTTGTATCATATAGGTTGTCCACGCAGTTGCACATCTAGACAACCTATTTCTTTGCGAGGTTTAAATTGTTAAAGAAAAGTTGTTAGTTGCCTATTCGCCCCCCCTCTAGTCAACCATATCGATCCTTTCAATTGGTATCAGAGCCTCGTCTCTTTATTAAGGACTTTGCCGTCCGAAGAGTATGGTTGACACCCACAACGGTGCGGAGGAGCACTCCGATGTGAATCCCATCTCGTCTTCGGCCGAAGGGGGAACCTCGGTCTCACGTGAGGAATTCAATGTGGCTTTAGACACATTGAAAACCTCCATGACGGCCGAGGTTAAAAGCATGTTTTCTGAATTCCTAGACGGACTTAAACTATCTACCTCGCCGATTAAAGTGGGTGATCCCACTAACAAGGTGACGGATGCTACCTCCGACAAGGGGGAAGCTAACAGTGAAAAGAGTCCATCTACTAGTGGTAGAAATGGCACCAGCATCTTTGCCAATGTGGAACCCCCAGTGTATAGAGGACCGATCCCCTCTACTCATTTGAATCATGCCGGTCCTCCTCCTAAATATGTGAAAAATGAAGATTTTCACTCTTGGGTTTATCGCTTCAAGTGTCACTTAAAACATGTGAACACTAACCTTTGGAGAATTATTGAAGAAGGTTTCTATCCTCATGATCCAAGCAACTTCACCCCTCGAGAAGAAGTGGACAATCAATTCAATGAGAGTGCTCTCTTCATCATCCAAGATGCAATCCTTCCCGAAGATCTCCCACATCTTCAACCTCATGTCATGGCTAAAGAAGCATGGAAATGTGTTGAGTCTCTCTATCGAGGAAGTGCTAGCATTCAACGCTCCAACTATGAAGTGGTGCAAGATGAAGCCGATGAGTTTGCAATGAAAGAGGATGAAGAACCTCGTGAGCTCTTTCGAAGAGTGACCAAATTCGCGGTTGCCCTCCGAGATCATGGGAGCAAGGACACGTATGACAACTGGATCAAGCGCAAGTTCCTCAAGGCCATGATGCCCTACAACAAGGCCATGTCCTCCATCATTCGCCAAAGACCGGACTTCCACTCCATGACCTCAGGCGAAGTGTTGGATGAGTTTGTTGCAATGAGCATCTTGGACAAGATCGCCGACAATGCGGTGCTCAGTTCTCAAAGGGCAAAGAAGCCCAATCTTGCCTTGAAGGCCAAGGTTAGTGTGGAAGAAGAAGAAGAAGAGGAAGATGAGGAGAGCAACCCCGAGGACATGAAGTATGATTATCATGAGCACATGGCTCTTGCCTCAAGACAATTTTGGAGTAAGAAGAATACAAGACCCAACTTCAACAAGAACAACTCAAGTGGCCTCAAGGGAAAGCAACGAGTTAGAACTTGTTTCAACTGTGGCAATGTTAGCCATTTCATTGCGGATAGTCCTTATGAGAAGCGGGAAGACAATGGTGGCAAGTTCATCCGAAAAGACAAAGCCAAGTCCTTCCCAACAAGAACAACTTCACCAAGAAGACTCCTACTCGCGGGTTGGTGGTTCAAGAAGAATACCGTGAGGATGACGATGATGATGAAGATGGTGAAACAATGGTCATGGCATCCGTTGCCATTGTCACAACTCCCCGGGTGTCTCTCTTCGATGCACCCAACGAGAACATCACCGCCAAGTGCCTCATGGCTAAGGCCACCAACAAGGTAACCCCCAATATCAAAACCACCATTATTCCTAATCCTCCTTCAACGGATGACTTTGATAATGGTAAGAGGTCTAATGAGGAGGTTAATGAATTTGAGTCCTTCATGAGTAAGCTCAAGGGCAAATCCAAGAAGCACTTCGTTGCTCTCTTGGAACAACTTGGTGAAGCCAATGACATGATAGAGGCTCACAAAGAAACCATCTCTAAGATGGAAGGTCATAGTCGTGATTACGCCGATGAGATATCGGATCTATCTAATTATCTTGTGAAAGAGCATCGGCATCATTTGGTTCTTGAGGAGTCACACAACGATGACCATGCCAAATTAAAGAAAGATCTTGATCATGCTCTTGTTGTGTCTCGTGTTCTAACTTCCGAGAAGGCTAAACTTGGGGTTGATCATGCTAGACTCAAGGAGGAGTTTGATGTACTTGACAAGGCCCATAAGGTCTTGAAAGGTGCTCATGCAAACCTCAAGGAGTCTCATGCTCAACTCCAAGTTAAGCTTACCAAAGAAAAGGCCACATTTCCTCACATGGTCTTAATTGATAATGCAAATGCTACTAACCCATGTTGTGAGCATGTGCATCTTGTGGAGGAGAATGCGAAGTTGAAGGAACAACTCGAGAAAGGTCTTGTGTCATGTATACAAGGCGAGAAGAACCTAAATGACCTTTTGAGCAATCAAAAGGAAGTGGTGGGCAAGGAGGGAGTTGGGTTCACCCCCAAGTCCAAGAACAAGAAGAAGAACAAGGAGAAGAATAACAAGACCAATCGACCTCCCCCGCTCAAACAAACCTTTGTGAAGGAGGGAGAGGGTGCTCCTAAGGAGAAGAATAACAATGTGAAGAGTGGTGATGCCAAAGAGCGCAAGGCCATCTCTCCCAACAAAGACGACGACTTTAACCCCTCTTATGTGTTGTGCCGTGGTAGTGATGGGCATGTTTATGCTAAATTTGTTGGTTCTTCTTATGAGTACATTGAATGGTCTATTTGGGTTCCTAATACCCTTGTTACTAACATCAAAGGACCCATTACTCAATGGGTACCTAAAACCAAGCATTGATATCTTGTAGGTGTTTGCTTCCGGTGGGGGATCATGGTTGCTCGATAGTGGAGCAACAAATCATATGACCGGGAGCAAGGACTTTGTGGTGGACGTGCACAAGATCCCATGTATGCCCACCAATGTCGAATGGGGTGATGCCTCACATTCTAAGGTATTGGGTCTTGGCAAGGTTGTCATTTCTCATGATCTAACGATCGAGAAAGTCATGCTTGTTGAGTCCCTTGCGTTCAATTTACTTTCCATTCGTCAACTCGCACTCATGGGCTTTGCCACCTTCTTTGATATTGATACCGTGGCCCTCTTGTGGAGCAAGACTCTTAAAGTAGCTTTTGTTGGGCATGTCGAGAACGGTCTCTATGTGATTAACTTTTCGGAGCAACCCACTAAGACCGTGACATGCCTAATGGCTAAAGTTGATGTGGGATGGCTTTGGCATCGCCCTTTAGCCCACGTCAATATGAGATCTTTTCAAAGTCTTCTCAAGGGGGACCATGTTCATGGACTAACGAATGTTAGTTTTGCCAAAGATCGTGTTTGCAGTGCTTGTATCGAAGGAAAGCTTCATGAGACGACTCACCCTCCCATGACTATCATCTACTCGAAGAGACCCTTGGAGCTCCTGCACATGGACCTCTTTGGCCCTCCATCCTTTGATAGTCTTGGGGGTAGAAAGTATTGCTTGGTGATTGTGGATGATTATTCAAGATACACTTGGGTATACTTCTTCAAGAGGAAGAGTGAGACTCAACAGACCGTCATCGACTTTGCAAATGAAGCTCAACGTCAACATAATGCAAAGATCCTGACAATAAGAAGTGACAACGGCACCGAGTTCAAGAACTACACCTTGGATGAGTTTCTTAGTGATGAAGGGATCAAGCATCAATATTCTACACCATATACCCCTCAAAAAAATGGTGTTGCGGAGAGGAAGAACCGGACATTGATGGATGCGGAAAGGACCATGATGGCGGAGTTCAAGTCTCCATACAACTTCTGGGCCAAAGCCATCAACACTGCATGTCATGCATCCAATCGGCTCTATCTCCGCAAAGGCTTGAACAAGACTCCGTATGAGATACTCACCGGGAACAAGCCCAATCTCAAGTACTTCCGGGTGTTCGGGTGTAAGTGTTTCATTCTCAAGAAAGGTGTTCGTTTGTCTAAATTCGAGGCTAGAGCTCATGAGGGCATATTTGTTGGTTATGCTAGAAACTCTCATGCTTACCGTGTTCTCAACAAGTCCAATGGACTCATTGAGGAGACGTGTAACATAGAGTTTGACGAAAATAACGGCTCCCAAGTGGAGCAAAGTGGTACTTGTGATGTAGGTGATGAAATTCCTCCCCAAGCCATAAGAAGAATGGGTGTTGGTCATATCCTACCCATTGAGGAACCCCTTGTGTCCGAAGGAGAAGGACAATGCTCCACCTCAGTGGAGCCTTCACCTACTCAAGACCCACACGCTTCCAAAGAACAAAGTGAAGGCCCTCAACGTCGGGAACAAGACCAAGGGCAAGATCAATCTCAAGATGGTGGTGAACCTCCACATGATGCCCAAGGTCAAGTTCTCCCCCTCGAGCAAGTTCAAGATCATGAGCCAGCTCAAGATCAAGAACAAGCTCATGACGACGCTCAAGATGATCAAGTGAACCCTCCTCCTTCGACATCCGAGGAGGAATTAGAGCGTCGTGCCGCGAAGATTGCTTCCAAACTCACCACCAAAGGTCATCTCATGGAGAATGTGGTTGGAAGCCTAAGAAAGGGGGTAAGCACTCATAGACAATTAGCAAACTATTGTGAACATCACGTGTTTGTTTCTTGTGTTGAACCCCATAAGGTCTATGAGGCGCTCGAAGACTCGGATTGGCTCAATGCCATGCATGAAGAACTCAACAACTTCGAGTACAACAAGGTGTGGAGGTTGGTGCCAAGGCCTTCCGGGAACCATAACATCATTGGAACCAAGTGGATCTTCAAGAACAAGCAAGATGCTCATGGGAACATCATTCGCAACAAGGCAAGATTGGTAGCACAAGGCTACTCCCAAGTCGAGGGTATCGACTACGGTGAAACCTTTGCTCCCGTTGCTCACCTTGAATCCATTCGTTTGTTGATTTCTTATGCTTCCCATCACAACTTTAAGTTGCAACAAATGGATGTGAAAAGTGCTTTTCTTAATGGTCCTATTAATGAGTTGGTCTATGTCAAGCAACCCCCCGGGTTCGAGGATCCCTTCTTTCTGGATCATGTATATCAACTCAATAAGGCACTCTATGGCCTTAAACAAGCCCCACGTGCGTGGTATGACCACCTTACCGAGTTGTTACAAGATCGTGGATTTGAAGTTGGGCTAATCGATCCCACTCTTTTTAGTAAGAAGGTCAAAGGGGAGTTGTTTGTATGCCAACTATATGTTGATGACATTATCTTTGGTTCCCCTAACAAAGCTTTCAATGAAGAATTTGCCGCTCTCATGACCTCTAAGTTCAAGATGTCTTCAATGGGAGAGTTGAAGTTCTTCCTTGGTTTTGATATCAAACAAAGAAGAGAAGGTACCTTCATCAACCAAGCCAAATACACTCAAGACATGCTCAAGAGATTCAAGCTAAGTGATGTCAAGCCGGCCTCCACTCCAATGCCCACCAAGTGCCAACTTGACATTGATCCCAATGGTAAAGCGGTGGATCAAAAGGTATATCGCTCCATGATTGGCTCCTTGCTTTACCTTTGTGCATCTAGACCAGATATCATGTTGAGTGTGGGGATGTGTGCACGGTTTCAAGCTGCACCGAAGGAAAGTCACTATGTGGTGGTCAAGCGAATCTTTCGATATTTGGCTCATACCCCAAACTTTGGCTTATGGTACCCAAGAGGGGCAAACTTCAAACTTGAAGGATTTATGGATTCCGATTGGGCGGGAGACAAAGTGGATAGGAAGTCCACTTCCAGAGGGTGCCAGTTTCTTGGGTGCTCTTTGGTGAGTTGGTCTTCCAAAAAGCAAAGTTGTGTATCTCTCTCGTCCACCGAAGCTGAATATGTGGAGGTCGGTAGTTGTTGTGCACAACTTTTATGGATGAGGCAAACTTTAAAGGAATACGGTGTCATTTGTGACAAAGTGCCTCTGTGGTGTGACAACGAAAGTTCCATCAAGATTTCTCTCAACCCGGTGCAACACTTCAAGATGAAGCATATTGAGATTCGGTATCATTTCATCTGGGATCACATTAGGCAAGGAGAGATCGAGCTCAAGTATGTCAACACTCATGATAACCTTGCAGATATTTTCACGAAGCCCTTGGATGAAGCAAGATTTCGCGAGTTAAGGCATGCACTAAATATCATTGATTCGAGCAATGTGACTTGAACCCTTGCACACCCACCCCACTCAACTTGGTGTCTAGCTTAGATGTAGGCATGGACATAGGGGGAGTGTTGTTCTCTCAATGAACTCTCCCTCCCCCCATTATGCATAAATCGATCAACTCTTTCACATTAGCCATTTTTGATGGTACTTGTGCTTCAAAGATGAGTTTTGGTCATGGGCCCAAGGATAATTCTTCGCGGTGCCATACCAATTGACTCAAACATAGGTGGCTCCAGCCACCGCCCTCTCTTGAGAGAGGCCAGAGCTCGCTCTGTTTCATTTGGTTGTTTTTGTTTGAGTGGTTTCTGGTTGTTTGCGTGTTTGTGTGTGTGGTTCCAGGTGATGAGGTTCCTGAGCATCAGGCTCGTCGTGTCAACCCCGATCGTGCCTCGTCCAAGCGCTACAGCACCACTAAGCCTGCCGGAGGATCTTCTAGTGCTCCACCTCCACCTCAACTGCCGAAGAAGCCTGGGGTCAAGCCAAAGCCAGGCAAAACCATGCCAGAAATGCCGCCCAAGGAGTTCTGGGCAAGGCGCCACCGCAACCCGTATGAGGACGACCAAGATCCCACTTTGGTCAACCGTCTGTTCTGGAACAGGTTCCAGTTTGCCATCTTCTTTGATGTTCTCAAAGCCAAGAAGAATCTCTATGTCAACATGCACTCCATCGACACCGACCATATGGAGAACGATCCTGAATACTTTGGTGGAGCTCTTCAGATGTGCACTCAACTGAACATTCTCGGGATCATGCAATTCAACAAGGACTATGATGCTGATATTGTGGCCCAATTCTATGCCACGGTTCACCTTGGGACCGATGAGGACATGACACTGACTTGGATGACCAATGGCAAGTTGCTGTCAGTCAAGTGGAAAGCTTTCATGGAGTTGATTGGGGTGCAAGATCTAGGTCTTGAGTCTTCTGTCGGCTTTCGCCCCCACCGCCGCACCAATGCCACACACAAGCAAGCTCTATGGCCCTACTGCACTTTGAGGATCAACCCTGAGACGAAGAAGGAAACCTATGAGCTGCCTGCCTATCTGGATATCCTTCACTGTATCTTCAAAGAGACTCTTTTCCCTCATATCGGGAATCTGGACCAGGTTCACTCCTATCTCGTGGACATGCTTCTCTTCTGCCAGCGTGAGAAGGGACAAAACACCGGAGAGTCCTTGGATATCTCTCATGTTATGTGGTCTGAGCTGTTATCTGCTATCTCCGAGCGCAAGTGCCCGATTTATGGTCCGTTCATCATGCTGCTCATTGAGAAGGCCTGGGATCGTGTCTATCCCAAGGTGTTGCTGGAAACTGGAGAGTTGGTCTCTCATGAAGTCAAGCGTCTGAGGAAGAAGGATAACTGGGTCACTCAGGCCCCTAGGACTGGAGTTCCTTCGTCTGCTTCTGCCATGGAGACCGAGGAGGAGACTGGGGCTGAGGATGATGATGATGACTACGTGCCGTCTGAGGCAGAGCCCTCTTGGGCAAAGAAGCTCAAGCTCAAGATGAAGAAGCTGTTCTGCATGGAGTCTCATGGTCAGTACATGACTCATGTGGCTGAGAAGAAGGCCCGAGGTCGTCACAAGGAGCTCATGCGACAGATGGGTGCTACTATGATCAGTGGATCTGAGGATCAGCTTACTGAGGAGGAGGAGTGGATTCAGCAGCACTGCCCGTGGACCGATTCTGATGCCGAGCACTTCCAGACCGACGACGGTGGCGCAAATGATCCCACTGAGCTCTGATGTGTGTGTCCCTTGTTTGCTCTCACCTAGAGCCGTAGCATCACTCCCTCTCCTTTTTGGTGTCTCGATTCCAAAGGGGGAGAGAGTTTAGGGATTTGTGCTTTGTGTCTTTCGTCTCTTGTGTTTGTGTTTTCCTTGCATTTGCTTTGTTTGGTTTGTCCATGAGACCTAAGTTCGAGTTGTCAGTGAGACCCTATTCGAGTCATATGGTGTGAGACATATGCTACCTTATCTTTCCAGTATCATTATCTATGTCACTATCTAGCTTATGAGTTGCAATGCTTATCCTGTTAAGTTATCTTTGCTACTCTCTTTTACCCCACTTAGGTGGTTGGTCTCTAAAATGTAGGGGGAGCGTTGATCCTAGTATGTGTGCCATGCAGTCCAAAGCACTTATCGAGATAGCACACATCTAGGGGGAGCACATCTACATTTTAGGACGTTGGGGTTTTTGCGCTTGTTCTATATCTCTCATATTGTGCAAATCCCGTATTGTCATCAATTCACCAAAAAGGGGGAGATTGTAAGGGCATATTTATCCCCAAGATGTTTTGGTGATTGATGACAATGCTTGTGCGGACTAATCGTGTGTGTTAAGTTCTTTCAGAGATTCATCCTTTGGCACGAGACGATTATCTCCCCTTGGTGTTTTATTCAAGACGGTGTAGCTCCTTCGTTTCGTGTTGGTGGACTAGTTTCGTAGGAGTCACCGCACTATCAAGAGGGGATCCGCTTTGGTAAGACTAGGGTGGAATCAACACGTACACATCCATATCACACCCGTCGTTTTTCTTTCCGCTTCATTGGAGCTGCCTTTTTCCTCCAAGTGCGTTGTTCTGCCCCAGCGGTAGTACCGCGATCCACAGCGGTAGTACCGCCGACGCTCCCCAGCGGTAGTACCACTCCCAGAGTGGTAGTACCGCTCCCAGAGCGGTAGTACCGCTCCCAGCGGTAGTACCGCTCTCCGAACGGTAGTACCGCTTGGGGTCTTCGGCCGTAGTACCGCAGTGCTTCCGGGCTACTGCCGCCTCGATTCGAGAATGATGTTTTTCGTGTCGGGTTTTGCGGTACTAAGGGCGGTAGTAGTGGTGGTAGTACCGCTCCTAGTGGTAGTACCGCGCCTACCCCCACGGTAGTACCGCCCTGGGGTCAGGGCCCTGTCAGCGCGGCAGTACCGCTGGGTATGAGCGGTAGTACCGCCCGGAGCGAGAGTACCGCCCTTCCCTAGCGGTAGTACCGCTCTGTGCGGGGCTGCTCTGTGGAATAACGGTTGGATTGATTCCCCCACTATATAAAGGGGTCTTCTTCCCCAAAGTTGACCTACCTCTTTCCCCAAAGCTCCATTGTTGCTCCAAGCTCCATTTTCGCCCGATCTCTCTCCCTAGCCAATCAAACTTGTTGATTTGCTCGGGATTGGTTGAGAAGGCCCAGATCTACACTTCCACCAAGAGAAATTTGATTCCCCCCACTTATCCCTAGCGGATCTTGTTACTCTTGGGTGTTGAGCACCCTAGACGGTTGAGGTCACCTCGAAGCCATACTCCATTGTGGTGAAGCTTCATGGTGTTGTTGGGAGCCTCCAAGTGTTGTGGAGATAGCCCCAATCTTGTTTGTAAAGGTCCGGTTGCCGCCTTCAAGGGCTCCAATAGTGGATTCACGGCATCTCGCATTGTGTGAGGGCGTGAGGAGATTACGGTGGCCCTAGTGGCTTCTTGGGGAGCATTGTGCCTCCACACCGCTCTAACGGAGACGTACTTCCCCTTAAAAGGAAGGAACTTCGGTAACACATCCTCGTCTCCACCGGCTCCACTCTTGGTTATCTTGTGCCTTTACTTTTGCAAGATTACTTGAGTTGTATCTATTGCTTGCTAGTGTGCTTATTGTCTTTGCATCGTATAGGTTGTCCACGTAGTTGCACATCTAGAGAACCTATTTCTTTGCAAGGTTTAAATTTTTAAAGAAAAGTCTAAAAATTGTTAGTTGCCTATTCACCCCCCCTCTAGTCAACCATATCGATCCTTTCACTTATTATTAGAATTTGTCCAGGCTTATCCTTTGCTACATAAAGGATTGGGACACCTTGCTGCACTTTATTTACTTTATTTACTTTTGCTTGTTACTATTTATCTTATCACAAAAATATCTATCACCTACTATTTCAGTGCTTGCAGAGAAAACCTTACTGAAAACCGCTTATCATTTCCTTCTGCTCCTCGTTGGGTTCGACACTCTTACTTATCGAAAGGGCTACGATAGACACCCGACACTTGTGGGTCATCAAGACTCTTTTCTGGCGCTGTTGCCGGGGAGCGTAGCGCTCTTGGTGAGTGGAACATGGTAAGGAAACATTTATATTGCATGCTGAATTTTTTGTTACTTGTCACTATGGAAACTAATCCTTTGAGTGGCTTGTTTGGGGCATCTTCACCCCAACCATAAGAGCAAAGAGATGCTCTTCAACCTACTGAACCTTATGAAAATGTTCACTTTGAGATTCCTTCGGGTATGATAGAAAAACTGCTAGCTAATCCTTTTGCAGGAGACGGAACATTGCATCCTGACTTACACCTTATCTTTGTGGATGAAGTTTGTGGATTATTTAAGCTTGCAGGTATTCCCGATGATGTTGTCAAAAGGAAGGTCTTCCCTTTATCTTTGAAGGGAGATGCAATGACATGGTATAGGCTATGTGATGATACGAGATCTTGGAATTATAAGCGATTTAAATTGGAATTTCACCAGAAGTTCTATCCTATGCATCTTGTTCATTGTGATCATAATTACATATATAATTTCTGGCCTCGTGAAGGAGAAAGCATCGCTCAAGCTTGGGGGAGGCTTAAGTCAATGTTATGTTCATGCCCCAATCATGAGCTCTCTTGGGAAATGATTATTCAGAATTTTTATGCTCGACTTTCTCTTGATAATCGCAACTTGCACGATACTTCCTATGCTGATTCTTATATGCTGAAGACTATTGACTTCAAATGGGACTTATTGGAAATAATTAAACGCAACGCTGAAGATTGGGGTTCCGACGATGGTAAGGAGTCAGGTATGACACCTAAGTTTGATTGTGTTAAATCTTTTATGGATACCGATGCTTTTCGTGGATTTAGCTCTAAGTATGGACTTGACACTGAGATAGTAGCTACTTTTTGTGAAACTTTTGCTGCTCACGTTGATCTCCCTAAAGAGAAGTGGTTTAAATATAATCCTCCTGTTGAAGTGAAAGTAGTTGCACCTATTACAGTCAAAGAGAAGACTATTACATATAGTGATCCTATTATTCCTATTGCTTATGTTGAAAAAACCCCTTTTCCTGTTAGGATAAAAGATCATGTTAAAGCTTCGACTGTTGTTCGTAAGAGTAATACTAGGACCTATACACCTCCTGAGCAAATTAATGTTGAACTTGGTATTGCTATGATTAAAGATCTCTTGGATGAGGACTTAGATGGGCATGTTATCTCTTCCGTGGGTGAAACTGCTAATATTGCTAGACCCGATACTAAGACACGTAGACCTGTTGTAGGCACGCCTGTTATTTTTGTTAAAATTGGAGATCATTGTTATCATGGCTTATGTGATATGGGTGCTAGTGCTAATGCGATACCTTATGAGCTTTATAAAGAAATTATGCACGATATTGCACCAGTTGAATTAGAAGATATTGATGTTACTATTAAGCTTGCTAATAGGGACACCATTAAACCTATTGGGATTGTTAGAGATGTTGAAGTCTTGTGTAGGAAGGTTAAATACCCTGCTGATTTTCTTGTTCTCGGTTCCCCACAAGATGATTTTTGTCCCATTATTTTTGGTAGACCTTTCTTGCATACTGCTAGTGCTAAGATTGATTGTGAAAAGAATATTGTCACTGTTGGTTTAGATGATATGTCTCATGAGTTTAATTTCGCTAAGTTTAGTAGACAACATCATGAAAAGGAACCATCTAGTAAGGATGAGATTATTGGTCTTGCTTCCATTGTTGTTCCTCCCCGTTAGAACAATATTTGCTAGACCATGAAAACGATATGTTTATGAAGGAAAGGGAAGAAATAGATGAAGTGTTCCTTAAACAAGAACCAATGCTAAAACATAATCTTCCCATTGAAATTCTTGGGGATCCCCCTCCACCCAAGGGTGATCCCGTGTTTGAACTCAAACCATTAACTGATAACCTTAAGTATGCTTATCTTGATGAAAAAGAAATATATCATGTTATTATTAGTACTAACCTTTCAGAGAAAGAAGAAAAAAGATTATTGAAAACTCTGAAGAAGCACCGAGCTGCTATTGGATATACCCTGGATGATCTCAAGGGCAGTAGTCCCACATTATGTCAACACAAAAGTTCAGTGGAGAAAGATGCCAAACCTGTTAGAGATCCTCAAAGACGATTGAATCCCAAAATGAAGGAAGTGGTGAGAAAGGAGATACTGAAAATCCTTGAGGCAGGTATTATTTATCCCGTTGCTGATAGTGAATGGGTAAGCCCTGTCCATTGTGTCCCTAAAAAGGGAGGTATTACTGTTGTCCCTAATGATAAAGATGAATTGATCCCGCAAAGAATTATTACAGGTTATAGGATGGTAATTGATTTCCGCAAGTTAAATGAAGCTACTAAGAAAGATCATTACCCTTTACCTTTTATTGATCAAATGCTAGAAAGGTTATCCAAACACACACATTTTTGCTTTCTAGATGGTTATTCTGGCTTCTCTCAGATACCTGTATCAGCGGGGGATCAATCTAAAACTACTTTTACTTGCCCTTTTGGTACTTTTGCTTATAGACGTATGCCTTTTGGTTTATGTAATGCACGTGCTACCTTTCAAAGATGCATGATGGCTATATTTTCTGATTTTTGCGAAAAGATTTGTGACGTATTCATGGATGACTTCTCCGTCTATGGATCCTCTTTTGATGATTGTTTGAGCAACCTTGATCGAGTTTTGCAGAGATGCGAAGACACTAGTCTCGTCCTGAATTGGGAAAAGTGTCACTTTATGGTTATGAAGGCATTGTCTTGGGGCACAAGATCTTCGAGAGGGGTATTGAAGTTGATAAAGCCAAAGTTGATGCTATTGAAAAGATGCCATGTCCCAAGGACATAAAAGGTATAAGAAGTTTCCTTGGTCATGCCGGTTTTTATAGGAGGTTCGTTAAGGACTTTTCTAAAATCTCTAGGCCTCTGATTAATTTAATGCAAAAAGATACTCCTTTTGTCTTTGATGATGATTGTGTAGAAGCATTTGAAACACTTAAGAAGGCTTTGATCACATCACCTATTGTTCAGCCACCTGATTGGAATTTGCCTTTTGAAATTATGTGTGATGCTAGTGATTATGCTGTAGGTGCTATTCTAGGGCAAAGAGTCAATAAGAAATTGAATGTTATCCATTATGCTAGTAAGACTCTTGATACAACCCAGAAAAATTATGCCACCAGTGAAAAAGAATTCTTAGCAGTTGTGTTTGCATGTGATAAGTTTAGACCTTATATTGTTGATTCCAAAGTTACTATTCACACTGATCATGCTGCTATTAAATATCTTATAGAAAAGAAAGATGCTAAGCCTAGACTCATTAGATGGGTTCTCTTGCTCCAAGAATTTGACTTGCATATTATTGATAGAAAGGGAGCTGAGAACCCCGTTGCAGACAACTTGTCTAGGTTAGAGAATGTTCTTGATGACCCACTGCCTATTAATGATAGTTTTCCTGATGAACAATTAGCGGTTGTCAATGCTTCTCGTAGTGCTCCTTGGTATGCTGACTATGCTAATTACATTGTTGCTAAATATATACCACCTAGTTTCACATACCAGCAAAAGAAAAAGTTCTTCTATGATTTAAGACATTACTTCTGGGATGATCCACACCTTTATAAAGAAGGAGTAGATGGTATTATTAGACGTTGTGTGCCTGAGCATGAACAGGAACAAATCCTATGCAAGTGTCACTCTGAATCCTATGGAGGACACCACGCTGGAGATAGAACTGCACACAAGGTACTACAATCTGGTTTTTATTGGCCTACTCTTTTCAAAGATGCTCGTAAGTTTGTCGTATCTTGTGATGAATGTCAAAGAATAGGTAACATCAGTAGACGTCAAGAAATGCCTATGAATTATTCTCTTGTTATTGAACCGTTTGATGTTTGGGGCTTTGATTATATGGGACCTTTTCCTGCCTCCAATGGTTATACACATATCTTAGTTGCTGTTGATTATGTTACTAAGTGGGTAGAAGCTATTCCAACTAGTAGTGCTGATCATAACACTTCTATAAAATGATTAAATAAGTTATTTTTCCGAGGTTTGGAGTCCCTAGATATCTTATGACTGATGGTGGTTCACACTTTATTCATGGTGCTTTCCGTAAGATGCTTGTTAAGTATGATGTCAATCATAGAATCGCATCTCCTTATCATCCGCAGTCTAGTGGTCAAGTAGAGTTGAGCAATAGAGAGCTCAAATTAATTTTGCAAAAGACCGTGAATAGATCTAGAAAGAATTGGTCCAAAAAACTTGATGATGCATTATGGGCCTATAGAACTGCGTACAAAAATCCTATGGGTATGTCTCCATATAAGATGGTTTATGGAAAAGCATGTCATTTACCTCTTGAACTTGAACATAAAGCATATTGGGCCATTAAAGAGCTCAATTATGACTTCAAACTTGCTGGTGAGAAAAAGGTTATTTGATATAAGCTCACTTGATGAATGGAGAACCCAAGCTTATGAGAATGCTAAGCTCTTCAAGGAAAAAGTCAAACGCTGGCATGATAAGAGGATACAAAAGCGTGAGTTTAATGTAGGAGATTATGTGTTATTATTCAACTCTCGTTTAAGATTTTTTGCAGGAAAACTTCTCTCAAAATGGGAAGGTCCCTACGTTATCGAGGAGGTCTATCGTTCTGGTGCTATAAAAATCAACAACTTTGAAGGCACAAATCCGAGGGTGGTAAACGGTCAAAGAATTAAACATTATATTTCAGGTAATCCTATCAATGTTGAAACTAATATTATTGAAACCATAACCCCTGAGGAATACATAAGAGACACTTTCCAGAATGTTCCAGACTCCGAAAAGGCATAGGTACGTGGTACGGTAAGTAAACCGACTCCAAAACAACTCTTATGGCAATTTTCATCAGTTTTGGATTATTTAAGGATTTTAGGAAGAAAGAAGTAGTCCGAAAGGGACGCGAGGCTCCCACGAGAGAGGAGGGTGCCCCCCTGTAGGGCACGCCCCCTGTCTCGTGGGCACCTCGTGTGCCTCCCAGACTCCATTTTCTTGTATGTTACGTATTTCGGTCGGTAAAAATTCATTATATATACTCCCGAAGGTTTTGACCACCGTATCACGCAAATATCCTCTGTTTTCATTTCGAGCTGTTCCTGTTGCAGAATAAAGCAAGATGTCTTCTCAGGAATCAGTTGGGGAGAGCCGGGTGTCTCACCCAACACAGGGTCCAGGAGTAAACGGCGATGTCTATCACTTTGGACCATCCACGGAGGATGAGATGGAGGCTGATTTGAAAAGGATAGATGCCATGGAGGAAGATCAAGAAGTTACCTCTCGTCTCCAAGCAGATTTTACTATGGGGGAACTACCTAGCCTGACTGTCCCTGCCGCGGTCATCTCTTCCAACTCTAGATTTCTTTCTTATGAAAATATGTAAAAGAGTTTCATGTGTTCTCCAGAAGCTATGCAGCATCCTTGGGTAAAAGGAGCCTTGGCCGTTACGGGCAAGCTCCGTAAAGAAATTTTGGACCTCAAACGACAAATCAATAAGCTCGAGGAGGAGAACCGTATCCTGAAGGGCATCATCACCAAGAAGATCACAACACCAACCGTGAAGAAGGAGAAATAATCACATGGGTATGGGCACTCCCCTTGGAAACTGCCAAGCTTGGGGGAGGTTCCCCGGTATCGTATCACCATCACACTCCTATCTTTACCGCTTTATTTAGTTCGATCCTTTTAGTAGTATCTTGATCTATTAGTTCGAAGTTTTGATATCAAGTAGTTTTGAGTTTTTCGTTGTGATCTCTTTTTGTAAGCAAGTCCGTGTGCCATCTATAATAAAGATTAGTGTTGAGTTAAGGGCATTGCTATGTGGCTATGATCTTGAGAAAGTAGAAAGAACAAAAGAGTTCATATTGATCTTATGGATAGTGATAACTTCACACATATAAAGTATGAGGCATAAAAATTGTTGAGAGTTGATGAACGTAGCCTTGGTCATCGTTGCAATTAATAGGAAGTGATAAGGAAAGAGGGGTTCACATGTAAATATATTATCTTGGACATCTTTTATGATTGTGAAGCACTCATTAAGTATGACATGCTAAAAGAGTTGACATTGACAAGGAAGACAACGTAATGGTTTATGTTTTCTGACATCTCAGTTAAAGTATATTGTCAGTGATCTTCTAAAACATGTTGAGCTTGCCTTTCCCCCTCATGCTAGCCAGAACTCCTTGCACCAAGTAGAGATACTACTTGTGCTTCCAAATATCCTTAAACCCAGTTTTGCCATGAGAGTCCACCATACCTACCTATGGATTGAGTAAGATCCTTCAAGTAAGTTGTCATCGGTGCAAGCAATAAAAATTGCTCTCTAAATATGCATGACTTATTAGTGCAGAGAAAATAAGCTTTGTACAAACTTGTTGTGGAAGTAATAAAAGCGACAGAGTGCATAATAAAGGTCCACATACAAGGGGCAATATAAAGTGACGTTCTTTTGCATTAAGATTTTGTGCATCCAACCCTAAAAGCGCATGACAACCTCTGCTTCCCTCTGCAAAGGGCCTATCTTTTACTTTATGCTTTACTTTAATACTTGAGTCAAGGTGATCCTCACCTTTCCCTTTTTCATTTTATCCTTTGGCAAGCTCTTCGTGTTTGAAAGGTCATGATATATATATCCGATTGGATGTAAGTTGGCATAGGCTATTATTGTTGACATCACCTAAAGGTGAATACGTTGGGAGGCAACACAATAAGCCCCTATCTTTCTCAGTGTCCAGCTGAAACTCTATAACCACAAGTATTGAGTGAGTGTTAACAATTATGGGAGACTACGAGATAGTTGAGTATGTGAGCTTGCTGAAAAGCTCTATTATTGACTCTTTCTGATGTTATGATAAATTGCAATTGCTTCAGTGACTGAGATTATAGTTTGTTAGTTCCCAATGAAGTTTATGAACCATACTTGACATTGTGAATTGCTTATTACTTGAGTATAAGAAATCATATGACAAAATCTATATATGTTGCTGTTATTAGAATGATCATGATGCCCTCATGTCCGTATTTTTATTTTTATCGACACCTCTATCTCTAAACATGTGGACATATTTTTCGATTTCGGTCTCCGCTTGAGGACAAGCGAGGTCTAAGCTTGGGGGAGTTGATACGTCCATTTTGCATCATGCTTTTATATCAATATTTATTGCATTATGGGATGTTATTACACATTATATCTCAATACTTATGGCTATTCTCTCTTATTTTACAAGGTTTACCATGAAGAGGGGGAATGCCGGCAGCTGGAATTCTGGCTGGAAAAGGAGCAAACGTTGGAAACCTATTCTGCACAACTCCAAAAGACCTGAGACTCCACGAAACAACTTTTTGGAATTATTAATGAATTATGAGCAAAAGAAATAGGCCAGGGGGCCCACACCCTATCCAGGAGACAGGAGGGCGCCCCCCAGGGGCACGCCCCCTATCTCCTAGGCCCCCTGGTGGGCCTCCGGCGTCCATCTTCTTCTATATGAAGGGTTTTGTCCTGGAAAAATTCGTGGGCAATCTTACGAGACGAAACTCCACCGCCACGAGGCGGAACCTTGGCGGAATCAATCTAGGGCTGTGGCAGAGCTGTTCTGCCGGGGACACTTCCCTCCGGGAGGGGGAAATCATCACCAACGTCATCACCAACGATCCTCTCATCGGGAGGGGGTCAATCTCCATCAACATCTTCACCAGCACCAACTCATCTCAAACCCTAGTTCATCTCTTGTATCTAATCTTGTATCCAAAACCACAAATTGGTACGTGTGGGTTGCTAGTAGTGTTGATTACTCCTTGTAGTTGATACTTATTGGTTTACTTGGTGGAAGATCATATGTTCAGATCCTTCATGCATATTATTACACCTCTGATTATTAACATGAATATGCTTTGTGAGTAGTTACGTTTGTTCCTGAGGACATGGGTGAAGTCTTGCTATTAGTAGTCATGTGAATTTGGTATTCGTTCGATATTTTGATGAGATGTATGTTGTCTCTCCTCTAGTGGTGTTATGTGAACGTCGACTAAATGACACTTCACCATTATTTGGACCTAGAGGAAGGCATAGGGATGTAATAAGTAGATGATGGGTTGCTAGAGTGACAAAAGCTTAAACCCTACTTTATGCGTTGCTTCGTTAGGGGTTGATATGGATCCATATGTTTAATGTTGTGGTTAGGTTTACCTTAATACTCCTTTTTGTAGTTGCGGACGCTTGCAATAGGGGTTAATCATAAGTGGGATGCTTGTCCAAGTTAGGGCAGTACCCAAGTGCCGGTCCACCCACATATCATATTATCAAAGTACCGAACGCGGATCATATGAGCGTGATGAAAACTAGCTTGACGATAATTCCCAATATGTCCTCGGGAGCTTCTTCCTTATTATTAGAATTTGTCCAGGCTTATCCTTTGCTACATAAAGGATTGGGCCACCTTGCTGCACTTTATTTACTTTTGCTCGTTACTATTTATCTTATCACAAAAATATCTATCACCTACTATTTCAGTGCTTGCAGAGAAAACCTTACTGAAAACCGCTTATCATTTCCTTCTGCTCCTCGTTGGGTTCGACACTCTTACTTATCAAAAGGACTACGATAGACCCCCTACACTTGTGGGTCATCACCCTTGTCTGTTTGAGTGGCCAATGGAGGAGTGATGTGTTGCAACTAGCAGTTGGCAGCGTGCCAGTGGTGCACCCATGGGCTCACCTTCTCCACCGACCTCAAGGTACTTCCCTTGGGCTGCTACAGCGTCATTCTCGGCATCGACTGGCTGGCGCAGCACAGCCCAATGCAAGTTCACTAGAAGGAGAAGACAATGAGCTCTGAGTATGGCAACCAGCGGATCCAATTACGGGGTGCTAGCGCCGAGACCATGGAATGCCAGCAACTATAAGGGGTTGAACTCAACGCGTTGCTGCAATGCACAGGTGTGAACCACATGGTGCATCTCTATACCATGGCAGGTGAAGGAATTCAGG
Organism: Triticum aestivum; assembly: GCF_018294505.1. Taxonomy (NCBI): domain Eukaryota; kingdom Viridiplantae; phylum Streptophyta; class Magnoliopsida; order Poales; family Poaceae; genus Triticum; species Triticum aestivum. The sequence goes on from NC_057795.1 coordinate 479,209,803, forward strand.
CCACTGAGATGCCAATTCTCACCGAGATTGCAGAGCTCTTGCAAGAATACAACTATCTCATTGCTGAGCCGTGGGGCTTGCCTCTGCAACGAGCTTGTGACCAGACCATACCATTGGTTCCTGGAGCTCGACCCATCAACATCTAGCCATACCACTATAGTCCAGCGCAAAAGGATAAGATTGAAAGGCAAGCGGCTGACATGTTAGCACAGGGAATCTTAGTGCCCAGCACCAGCCCGTTCGCCTCGTCGGTTCTTCTGGTATAGAAGAAGGATCTCACCTGGCGAGTTTGCGTGGATTATCGGCACCTCAATGTTGTTATAGTCTAGAACAGATACCCACTGTCGGTCACTAACGAGCTACTTGATGATCTAGCCGGGGCCAAGTTCTTCACTAGTTTGGACCTCAGAGCGGGGTATCACCAAATCAGCATGAATCCCGAAGAGGACCACAAGACGATGTTCAAGACGCACCACAACCACTTTGAGTTCTGTGTCTAGGCGTATGGCCTCACTAGTGGTCCGACAACATTCTAGGGGGGCATGAACATAGTGCTGGCACCGCTCAACCGTCATGGAGTGCTCGTATTTATTGATGACATACTGGTGTCCAGTGCCACTCTAAGGTGACACCGCGAGTTGCTGCACCAAGTGTTCAAGCTACTCGACGAACACCAACTGAAAATCAAGCTAAGCAAGTGCTCATTTGCAAGGCCCGGCATCACCTACCTTGGCATGACATTAGCGGTGAAGGGGTGCGAACAGAGAGCAAAAATGTGGCAACAGTGCAGCAATGGCCAACACCAGCGAATGTAAAGGAGGTGCGTGGGTTCTTGGGCCTGGACGATTACTACCGGAAATTCATCAAGAACTTTGGTATCGTTAGCTGGCCCTTGCCGGATTTGCTCAAGAAGAAACATCGTGTTTCGTTGGACAGACCTTTAGGCAACAGCCTTTCAGGAACTCAAGACAACATTGGTCACATCACCCATGCTCACCCTGCCTGATTTCAAGGTGCAATTCGAGTTAGAAACAGACGCCTCCGACAAAGGAATTGGGGCAGTCCTTCGACAAGGTAAACACCCAGTGGCATTTCTCAGCAAGTCTCTTGGGCCCCAGAATCAAGCTCTGTTGACATACGAGAAGGAAGGGTTGGCTATCCTTATGGTGGTGGAACACTGGCGTACATACCTGCAAAATGATGAATTTCTCATCCATACAGACCAACGCAGCTTGGTACATTTGGAGGACCAGCAGTTAGCGACACCTTAGCAGCAGAAGATCATGGCAAAATTACTTGGGCTCCGGTACAGGATCGTGTACAAGCATGGAGTGGATAACCGCGTAGCTGATGCCTTATCTCACCGACCAGGGCCACCACAGGGCGACCACACGACGGTTACAGCGGCCATACCAGTGTGGCTCAAGGCGGTTCAGCGCAGGTACGCCAAGGACCCAGCCGCCCAGAAACTGCTCGCGCATTTGGCAATGGAACCTGAAGGCCACGACGACTTCCACTTGTAAAATGGAATCAACAAACAAAAATGGGTGGATCTGGCTTGGCAACAATGTGCAACTGCAAAAGCAAGTCCTAGCAGCGCTCCATGCAGGAGCCATCGAAGGCCATTCTAGGTTCAACACCACCTAACATCGAGTGCGCAGGCTCTTCACCTGGCCAGGCGTCAAGTAACATGTGAAGTTGTTTGTGGAGGACTGCCAAACCTGCAAGCAGGCAAAACCGGAATGGTTGAGATACCCCGTACTATTGGAGCCTCTCCCTATACCCACACAAGCTTGGACGCTCATCACCATGGATTTCATGGAAGGGTTGCCATGGTCAGCGCGCTATAACAGCATTCTGGTGGTGGTGGACAAATTTTCGTGGTACACGCACTTTATTCCCTTGTCCCACTGCTACGTCTTGAGCTTGCGTTGGTTTTTCTCGAAGAGGAGAGGGTGATGCAGCAAGTGTAGCGTAAGTATTTCCCTCAGTTTTTGAGAACCAAGGTATCAATCCAGTAGGAGGCTCCTCAACAAGTCCCACGAACCTACACAAACAAATAAAGAACTCGCAACCAACGCGACAAAGGGTTGTCAATCCCTTCACGGCCACTTGCGAAATTGAGATCTGATAGAGATAGTATGATAAGATAAATATATTTTTGGTATTTTATAATATAGATGCAGAAAGTAAAGATGCAAATAAAAGTAAATTGGTAGCAAATATGATAAGAGATAGACCCGGGGGCCATAGGTTTCACTAGAGGCTTCTCTCAAGATAGCATAAGTATTACGGTGGGTGAACAAATTACTGTCGAGCAATTGATAGAAAAGCGAATAATTATGAAGTTATCTAGGCATGATCATGTATATAGGCATCACGTCCATAACAAGTAGACCGACTCCTGCCTGCATCTACTACTATTACTCCACACATCGACCGACTCCTGCCTGCATCTAGAGTATTAAGTTCATAAGAACAGAGTAACGCATTAAGCAAGATGACATGATGTAGAGGGATAAACTCAAGCAATATGATATAAACCCCATCTTGTTATCCTCGATGGCAACAATACAATACGTGTCTTGCAACCCTTTCTGTCACTGGGTAAGAACACCGCAAGATTGAACCCAAAGCTAAGCACTTCTCCCATGGCAAGAAAGATCAATCTAGTAGGCCAAACCAAACCGATAATTCGAAGAGACTTGCAAAGATAACTCAATCATACATAAAAGAATTCAGAGAAGATTCAATTATTATTCATAGATAAATCTGCTCATAAACCCACAATTCATCGGATCTCGACAAACACACTGCAAAAAGAGATTACATCGAATAGATCTCTACAAGAGAGGGGGAGAACATTGTATTGAGATCCAAAAAGAGAGAAGAACCCATCTAGCTAATAACTATGGACCCGTAGGTCTGTGGTAAACTACTCACAACTCATCGGAGGGGCAAGGATGTTGATGTAGAAGCCCTCCATGGTCGATTCCCCCTCCGGCAGAGTGCCGGCGAAGGCTCCAAGATGGGATCTCGCAGATACATAAGGTTACAGTGGTGGAAATTGTGTTTCGTGGTGCCCCCGGATGTTTTCGGGGTACGTAGGCTTATATAGGAGGAAGAAATACGTGGGTGGCTGCCCGAGGGGCCCACGAGACAGGGGGGCGTGCCCTATAGGGGGGGGGGAGGGTGCCCTCCTATCTCCTGGCCGCCTCGGCTGCTTCTTGGCTTGCACTCCAAGTCCTCTGTATCACGTTCGTTCCAAAAATCACGCTCCCGAAGGTTTCATTCCGTTTGGACTCCGTTTGATATTCCTTTTCTTCAAAATACTGAAATAGGCAAAAAAAACAGGAATATGGGTTGGGCCTCCGGTTAGTAGGTTAGTCCCAAAAATGATATAATTGTGTAAAATAAAGCCCATAAACATCCAAAAGGGGTAATATAATAGCATGGAACACTCAAAAATTATAGATACGTTGGAGATGTATTACCCACCCATTCACATCATTCCAAGTGGCTTTGGCTTTTGTGAACAACATCTATAAGCTTCACGGGCTTCCAGAAGCAATCAATTCAGACCGGGACCTTATCTTCACTAGTACCATGTGGAAGGAGATCTTCCGGCTGATTCACACAAAGCTGCGGATGAGCACGGCACGGCACCTGCAAACGGACGGGCAGACCAATAGGATAAAACAATGTTTGGAGACTTACCTACGGTTCTTTGTACATGCATGTCCATCCAAGTGGTCGTCATGGCTGGCCTCGTGGAGTTCTGATACAACACTTCACCACATTCAGCTCTGGGCACCTCCCCGTTTGAAGCTCTCTATGGTCACACACCCCGGCATTTTGGCATCATTGACCCTATGGCGTGTGCAACCCTAGACTTGCAGGACTGGCTACAAGATCGGGCACACATGGAGGCCCTGCTCCATCAACACTTGCTCTGTTCCCAGTAGCACATGAAGGAATCAATAGACAAACGGCGCTCTGGCCGCACTTTTGCAGTCAACGATTGGGTTTTCCTTAAGATGCAATCCTACATCCAGCGTTCCTTGGTGACCCGTACTAATCAGAAACTCTCCTTCAAGTACTTTGGTCCATTTCAGGTGACTAAGTGAGTGGGGCAAGTGGCATACAAGCTCAAGCTTCCCTCGTCGTGCAGCATCCATTCATTCTTCCACGCCTTGCAGCTGCGCCAGGCATTGCCGCCAACGGAGGAGGCTCTCACTGACCTGCGTGCAACTGTCATGCCAAGCACAACACCAGTGGAGATCCTCGTCAACCATGCGCACTCCCATGGTGCCATGCAGGTGCAGCAAGTGCTCGTCCGATGGACGGACAAGCCGGCGTCCCTAGCCACTTGGGAGGACCACGATGAGCTTCATCACCACTACCCTGATGCTCCATCTTGGGGACAAGCTAGTTCTCAAGAAGGGGGAAATGTTATGGCCCAGACCCGTACCACCCACGAAGACCCACCTGAGGCCCAGGCCCAGGAGCCAACCAAGAGGGCAAGAAGGCCCAACAACCGGTACCCACCTACGGTGTGGGAAACCTAAAGACTACTTAAGCCGCTACAGGAAGGAAAGGAGGCAGGCAGAAAGAAGACGATACTGGCGGGGGCGGCTATCTCTCTACCAGTCCCCATTTCTCCTACCACAGAACCCTAGCTACCTACCAAATTCGTGTAATCAAAGACTTCTATGTAATAAATCAAACCGAGAGCATAACATCTTAGAGCATCTCCAACCGTTGGCCCCCCTAGGGGCTCAAAAAATCGCTGCCTGGGGGCGACCTGACGCTAAAAATCGGCTTGGGGGCGATCGGGTTCCCAGCCGCCAACCCTAGGGTCGCCCCCAGACGCCCTTTTTTAAACTTTTTTGAAAAAACAACTAAACTTCAGCAAACATGGCAAAGTTTTGGCAAACATGACATAAACTTGGCGTTCTACATTTTTTACATGGAAAACATGAAATTTACTTAAAAAAAAGAGTCGCGACTACAGGCCGAAGAACTCGCTGAACGCGGTGATGTCGTTGTCATCATCGCCGCCGTCGTCCTTCTCCTTCTTCATGCTGCTAGACCCCTTCCCGTGGTTGCCCACAAGGACAGGGTTGGCCGGTGGCAGCACGTCGTCGTCGCTATCTTCAAGCATGATGACGCCCCTTCGTCGTGCCCACGGCAGCGTGCAGCGATCTCTGCCAGTGCACGGCGCTAGCGCTCCATCTCCAGTCGCGCCCAATCTTCCCGCGCCCACTTCATGGCCGCGTCGTTGTCGAGCCCCGGCTCCATCTTCACGGCGGTCAGCCCCGGCTCCATCTTCGGCTTAACGAGACAGGGAGAAGCCAAGGAGGAGGCACGCCCGCCCTTGTTGATGACGATGTCGGTGTTGCGGGTGCGCCGGCCGAGCGGTGTTTCTGCGGGCTCGGCCTTGACGCGGAAGAGCATCGGTGACCCGGAGGAGTGGGAGGAGGATCGGGAGGAGGAGGAAGAGGAGCCGGTCCTCCTCAGTATCCATTGATCGCCACTCCAGCGGGGGACCGGGGCAGCCGGGTACATCAATGGCGGATCATTGCTGCCCTCGAGGTACTCGAGGACGACATGGAGCGTGCGGCCGGGGGCGCCCCACCACAGGCGCTGGCCGTCACTGTTTTTGCTCCCCCGCACCACCGGCAGGTTGTTGGTGGAGGCCAGCCGCTCCACCTGCCGGCGTTCAAAGTACACCGCCCACACCTCGTGGTTGCCGGCGTCATACTCCGGGAGGGCCCGCTCCTCCTCCGACAGGGAGGCCCGCACACGCTCGATCTCGCTGCAGAAATAGTCGGGGCACGTGACTATGAAGGAAATATTCCCTAGAGGCAATAATAAAGTTATTATTTATGTCCTTATATCATTATAAATGTTTATTATTCATGCTAGAATCGTATTAACCGGAAACTTAGTACATGTGTGAATCCATAGACAAAACTGAGTGTCCCTAGTATGCCTCTACTCGACTAGCTCGTTAGTCAAAGATGGTTATGATTCCTGACCATAGACATGTGTTGTCATTTGATAAACGGGATCACATCATTAGGAGAATGATGTGATAGACAAGACCCATTCGTTAGCTTTGCATTATGATCGTTACAGTTTCAGTGCTACTGCTTTCTTCATGACTTATACAAGTTCCTCAGACTATGAGATTATGCAACTCCCGAATACCGGAGGAACACTTTGTGTGCTACCAAACATCAAAACGTAAATGGGTGATTATAAAGGTGCTCTACAGGTGTCTCCGAAGTTGTTTGTTGGGTTAGCATAGATCGAGATTAAGATTTGTCACTCCGTGTTTCGGAGAGGTATCTCTGGGCCCTCTCGGTAATACTCATCACTATAAGGCTTGCAAGAATTGTGACTAATGAGTTAGTTGGAAGTATTACGGAATGAGTAAAGAGACTTGCCGGTAACGAGATTGAACTAGGTATGATGATACCAATGATTGAATCTCGGGCAAGTAACATACCGATGACAAAGGGACAACGTATGTTGTTTTGCGGTTTCATCGATAAAGATCTTTGTAGAATATGTAGGAACCAATATGAGCATCCAGGTTCCGCTATTGGTTATTGACTGGAGACGTGTCTCGGTCATGTCTACATAGTTGTCGAACCCGTAGGGTCCGCACGCTTAACGTTCGATGACGATTGGTATTATGAGTTTATGTGATTTGATGTACCGAAGGTTGTTTGGAGTCCCGGATGTGATGACAGACATGACGAGGAGTCCCAAAATGGTCGAGACATAAAGATTGATATATTGGACGGCTATGTTCGGACACCGGAAGTGTTCCGGAAAAGTTTCGGATAAAACCGGAGTACCGGGGGTTACCGGAACCCCCCGCCCCCCGGGGAAGCTATTGGGCCTCATGGGCCTTAGTGGAGAAGTGAGAGGGCCGGCCAAGAGGTGGCGCGCCCCCCCTTGCCCTAAGTCCGTATTGGACAAGGGGAGGGCGCAGCATGCCCCCCCTCCTTCCTTCTCTCCTCCTCCTCCTTCCCCTTCTCCTTGTGGGATTAGGAGAGGGGGGGATTCCTACTTGGAGTAGGACTCCCCCCCTTGGGCGCGCCACCCTTGGCCGGCCTCTTCCTCCCTCCCTCCTTTATATACGGGGGAGAGGGGCACCCCATAGACACACAAGTTGATCTTTAGCCATGTGCGATGCCCTCCTCCACAGTTTTCCACCTCGGTCATATCGACGTAGTGCTTAGGCGAAGCCCTGCATCAGTAACTTCATCATCACTGTCACCACACCGTCTTGCTGAGGAACTCTCCCTTGGCCTCAGCTGGACCTAGAGTTCGAGGGACGTCACCGAGCTGAACGTGTGCAGATCGCGGAGGTGCCATGCGTTCGGTACTTGATCGGTTGGATCGCGAAGACGTTCGACTACATCAACCGCGTTACTTAACGCTTCCGCTTTCGATGTACAAGGGTACATGGACACACTCTCCCTCTTGTTGCTATGCATCACCTAGATAGATCTTGCATGATCGCAGGATTTTTTTTGAAATTACCGCGTTCCCCAACAGTGATATCAGAGCAAGGTCTATGTGTAGATGTTTTATGCACGAGTAGAACACAAAGAGTTGTGGGCGATAATACTCATACTGCTTACCAGCATGTCATACTTTGATTCGGCGGTATTGTTGGATGAAGCGGCCCAGACCGACATTACATGACCACGTTCATGAGACTGGTTCTACCGACATGCTTCGCACACAGGTGGCTAGTGGGTGTCTATTTCTCTAACTTTAGTTGAATCGAGTTTGACTACGTCCGGTCCTTGTTGAAGGTTAAAACAGCACACTTGACAAAAAATCGTTGTGGTTTTGATGCGCAGGTAAGAATGGTTCTTGCTAGAAGCCCGTAGCAGCCACGTAAAACTTGAAACAACAAAGTAGAGGACGTCTAACTTGTTTTTACAGGGCTTGCTGTGATGTGATATGGTCAAGACATGATGTGATATAAATTGTTGTATGATATGATCATGTTTTGTAACAAAGTTATCGGCAACTGGCAGGAGCCATATGGTTGTTGCTTTATTGTATGCAATGCAATCGATATGTAATTGTTTTACTTTATCACTAAGCGGTAGCGATAGTTGTAGTAACAATAGTTGGTGAGACGACAACGATGCTACGATGGAGATCAAGGTGTCGCGCCGGTGACGATGGAGATCATGACGATGCTCGGTGATGGATATCATGAGCACAAGATGATGATGGCCATATCATGTCACATATTTTGATTCCATGTGATGTTTATCTTTTATCCGTCTTATTTGGCTTAGTACGCGGTAGATTTATAAGATGATCCCTTACTAAATTTCAAGGTATAAGTGTTCTCCCTGATATGCACCATTGCTACAGTTCTTCGTGTTGATACACCACGTGATGATCGGGTGTGATAAGCTCTGCGTTCACATATAACGGGTGCAAGCCAGTTTTGCACACGCAGAATACTCAGGTTAAACTTGATGAGCCTAGCATATGCAGATAGGGCCTCGGAACACTGGAGACTGAATGGTCGAGCGTGAATCATATAGTAGATATGATCAACATAGTGATGTTCACCATTGAAAACTACTCCATCTCACGTGATGATCAGACATGGGTTAGTTGATTTGGATCACGTGATCATTTATATGACTAGAGGGATGTCTATATAAGTGGGAGCTCTTAAGTAATATGATTAATTTAACTTTGTCTTGATAGTATTTTGCAAATTAGTCTTGATAGTATTTTGCAAATTATGTTGTAGATCAATAGCTCGCGTTATAGCTTCCCTATGTTTTTGTATGTTCCTAGAGAAAACTAAGTTGAAAGATGATAGTAGCAATGATGCAGACTGGGTCCATGATCTGAGGTTTATCCTCATTGTTGCGCAGAAGAATTATGTCCTTAATGCACCGCTAGGTGATAGATCTATTGCAGGAGCAGATGCAGACGTTATGAACGTTTGGCTAGCTCAATATGATGACTACTTGATAGTTTAGTGCACCATGCTTTACGGCTTAGAATCGGGACTTCAAAGACGTTTTCAATGCCACGGAGCATATGAGATGTTCCAAGAGTTGAAATTGGTATTTTAGACTCATGCCCGTGTCGAAAGGTATGACACCTCAGACAAATACTTCGCCTAAAAGATGGAGGAGAATAGCTCAGGCAATGAGCATGTGCTCAGATTGCTGGGTACTACAATCGCTTGAATCAAATGGGAGTTAATTTTCCAGATAAGATAGGGATTGACAGAGTTCTCTAGTCACCATCACAAAATTACTAGAACTTCGTGGTGAACTATAATATGCAAGGGATGACAAAAGCAATTCCCGAGATCTTCGTGATGCTGAAATTGATGAAGGTACAAATCAAGAAAAAGTATCAAGTGTTGATTGACAAGACCACTAGTTTCAAGAAAAGGGCAAAGGGGGAGAAAGGGAACTTCAAATAGAATGGCAAGCAAGTTGTCACTCCCGTGAATAAGCCCAAAGCTAGACCTAAGCCTGAAACTGAGTGCTTCTACTTCAAAGGTAATGGTCACTGGAAGCGGAACTACCCCAAATATTTGGTGGAAAAGAGGGATGGCAAAGTGAACAAATGTATATTTGATATACAGGTTATTGATGTGTACCTTGCTAGTGTTCATAGTAGCCCCTGGGTATTCGATACTTGTTTGGTTGCTAAGATTAGTAACTCGAAACAGGAGTTACAGAATAAATAGAGACTAGTAAAGAATGAAGTGACGATGTATGTTGGAAGTGGTTCCAAGATTGATATGATCATCATCGCACACTCCCTATACTTTCGGGATTAGTGTTGAACCTAAATAAAAGTTACTTGGTGTTTGCGTTGAGCCTGAATATGATTAGATCATGTTTATTGCAATACGGTTATTCATTTAAGACAGAGAATAATTGTTATTCTGTTTACATGAATAAAACCTTCTATGGTCATATACCCAATGTTGATGGTTTATTGAATCTTGCTATGGTAATACACATATTAATAATATTGATGCCAAAAGATGCAAAGTTGATAATGATAGTGAAACTTATTTGTGGCACTGCTGTTTGGGTCATATCGGTGTAAAGGCATGAAGAAACTCCATAAAGATGGACTTTTGGAATCACTTGATTATGAATCATTTGATACTTGCAAACCGTGCCTTATGGGCAAGATGACTAAAACTCCGTTATCCGGAACAATGGAACGAGCTACTGAATTATTGGAAATAATACATACTAATGTATGTTGTCCAATGAGTGTTGAGGCTCGTGGTGGGTATCGTTATTTTCTAACCTTCACTGATGATTTGAGCAGATATGGGTATATCTACTTAATGAAACACAAGTCTGAAACATTTGAAAAGTTCAAAGAATTTCAGAGTGAAGTGGAGAATCATCGTAACAAGAAAATAAAGTTTCTACGATCAGATCGTGGAGGAGAATATTTGAGTTACGAGTTTGGCATTCATTTAAAACAATGTGGAATAGTTTCACAGCTCACGCCACCTGGAACACCACAGCGTAATGGTGTATCTGAACGTTGTAACCGCACTTTATTGGATATGGTGCAATCTATGACATCTCTTACCGATTTACCACTATCGTTTTGTGGTTATGCATTAGAGATAGCTGCATTCATGTTAAACATGGCACCATCAAAATCCGTTGAGGCGATGCCTTATGAACTGTGGTTTGGCAAGAAACCAAAGTTGTCGTTTCTTAAAGTTTGGGGCTGCGATGCTTATGTGAAAAAGCTTCAACCGGATAAGTTCGAACTCAAATAGGAGAAATGTATCTTCATAGGATACCCAAAAGAAACTGTTGGGTACACCTTCTATCACAGATCCAAAGGAAAAATCTTTGTTGCTAAGAATGGATCCTTTCTAGAGAAGGAGTTTCTCTCAAAAGAAGTGAGTGGGAGGATAGTAGAACTTGATGAGGTAATTGTACCTTCTCCCTTATTGGAAAGTAGTTCATCACAAAAAATCAGTTCCAGTTATTCCTACACTAATTAGTGAGGAAGCTAATGATGATGATCATGAGACTTTAGATCAAGTTACTACCGAACCTTGTAGGTCTTCCAGAGTATGATCCGCACCAAAGTGGTACGGTAATCCTATTCTGGAAGTCATGTTACTAGACCATGATGAACCTATGAACTATGAGGAAGCGATGATGAGCCCAGATTCCGTGAAATGGCTTGAGGCCATGAAATCTGAGATGGGATCCATGTATGAGAACAAAGTGTGGACTTTGGTGGACTTGCCTGATGATCGGCAAGCCATTAAGAATAAATGGATCTTTGATACGTCTCTGTCGTATCTACTTTTTCAAACACTTTTGCCCATGTTTTGGACTCTAACTTGCATGATTTGAATGGAACTAACCCGGACTGATGCTGTTTTCAGCAGAACTGCCATGGTGTTATTTTTGTGTAGAAATAAAAGTTCTTGGAATGACCTGAAAATCCACGGACAACTTTTTAGAATTAATAAAAAATACTGGCGAAAGAATCAGCACCAAGGGCCCACACCCTATCCACGAGGGTGGGGGCGCCCGCCCTAGGGCGCGCCCCCTACCTCATGGGCCCCCTGAGGCTCCACCGACCTCAACTCCAACTCCATATATTCACGTTCTGGGAGAAAAAAAATCAGAGAGAAGGATTCATCGCGTTTTACGATACGGAGCCACCGCCAAGCCTTAAACTCTCTTCGGAGGGCTGATCTGGAGTCCGTTCGGGGCTCCGGAGAGGGGAATCCGTCGCTGTCGTCATCATCAACCATCCTCCACCAATTTCATGATGCTCACCGCCGTGCGTGAGTAATTCCATCGTAGGCTTGCTGGACGGTGATGGGTTGGATGAGATTTACCATGTAATCACGTTAGTTTTGTTAGGGTTTTATCCCTAGTATCCACTATGTTCTGAGATTGATGTTGCTATGACTTTGCTATGCTTAATGCTTGTCACTAGGGCCCGAGTGCCATGATCTCAGATCTGAACCTATTATATTTTCATGAATATATTTGAGTTCTTGATCCTATCTTGCAAGTCTATAGTCACCTATTATGTGTTATGATCCGTTAACCCCGAAGTGACAATAATCGGGATACTTACCGGTGATGACTATAGTTTGAGGAGTTCATGTATTCACTAAGTGTTAATGCTTTGGTCTAGTACTCTATTAAAAGGAGGCCTTAATATCCCTTAGTTTCCAATAGGACCCCGCTGCCACGGCAGGGTAGGACAAAAGATGTCATGCAAGTTCTTTTCCATAAGCACGTATGACTATATTCGGAATACAGGCCTACATTACATTGATGAATTGGAGATAGTTCTGTGTCACCCTATGTTATAACTATTACATAAGGAATCGCATCCGACATAATTATCCATCACTGATCTAATGCCTACGAGATTTTCACATATTGCTCTTTGCTTAGTTACTTTACTGTTGCCACTGTTACAATTACTACAAAACTGCTACTGTTACTTTTGCTACTATTACTGTTACTTCCATACTACTTTGCTACTAAATACTTTGCTACAGATACTAAGTTTTCCAGGTGTGGTTGAATTGACAACTCAACTGCTAATACTTGAGAATATTCTTTGGCTCCCCTTGTGTCGAATCAATAAATTTGGGTTGAATACTCTACCCTCGAAAACTGTTGCGATCCCCTATACTTGTGGGTCATCAAGACTATTTTCTGGCGCCGTTGCCGGGGAGCATAGCTCTATTCTTTGAGTCACTTGGGATTTATATCTGCTGGTCACTATGAAGAACTTCAAAGACGAAAGAACTAAGATTTATCCCTCAACTATGAGGGGAGGTAAGGAACTGCCATCTAGCTCTGCACTTGATTCTCCTTCTGTTATGAGTAAACTTGCGACACCTAAACCTGCTTCTGCTATTAATTCTGATATGTCGCAAGTCATTGATGATGCCACTTCTGCTATGCATAATACTTATGATGAAACTACTTCTATGCTTGATACTACTGTGCGATTAGGTAAATTTCTTGATGAACAACTTGCTAGGGCTAGAGAGAATGAAATTATTGAAATTGATAATATTAATGAAAGTGATGATGAAGGTTCTCCCCCTAAATATGAACTGCATGTTGTTCCTGAGGGTTATGTTATGGATGAAGAAACTGCTAGAGATTTTCTTGCTAGTAATGATAGATCTGATCTTAAGAAATTACTAGCTAAGCTGAAAGAAACGTCTCTGAATGCTAGAATGAAACATAATCCTGCTTTTGCTACTTCACCTATCTGCGTTACTGATAAGGATTACGATTTCTCTGTCGATCCTGAGATAATTACTTTGGTTGAATCTGATCCTTTTTATGGCAATGAATCTAAAACTGTTGTGGCACATCTTACTAAATTGAATGATATAGCCACCCTGTTCACTAATGATGAGAAATCTCGCTACTACGAGATTGAAAAGTAATACTTATATGAGTAGACAATTGAAAAGTAATACTTATATGATTGGACACTTGAGTGATTATATGTCTAGAGTTAAGGATGAACTTAAACTCACTAACAAACATGCTTATATGGTTACCACTCAAGTAGAACAAGTGCTTAAAGCTCAGAATGATTTGCTTAATGAATTAAATAATAATAAACATGACTTTGTTGTTAGAGTAGAAACTAGAACGTGTAAAATGACTTAGGAACCTTTGTATCCTAAGGGACACCCTAAGAGAATTGAGCAAGACTCCCAGAGAAATAATGTTGATGCACCTAGTCCTTCTAAGAGGAAGAAAAAGAAAAATGATAGGACTTTGCATGCTTCTAGTGAACCTGTTGTCTACACACCTGAGAATCCCAATGATATTTCTATTTCTGATGTTGAAACACAATCTGGTGATGCACATGAACCTAGTGATAATGTTAATGATAATGTTCATGCTCAACCTAGCAATAACAATGATATAGAGGTTGAACATGCTGCTGATCTTGATAACCCACAATCAAAGAATCAACGTTATGATAAGAGAGACTTTGTTGCTAGGAAGCATGGTAAAGAAAGAGAACCATGGATTCACAAACCCATGCCTTTTCCTCCTAAACCATCCAAGAAAAAGGATGATGAGGATTTTGAGCGCTTTGCTGAAGTGATTAGACCTATCTTTTTGCGTATGTGTTTGACTAATATGCTTAAAGTGAATCCTTATGCTAAGTACATGAAAGATATTATTACAAAATAAAAGAAAGATACCGGAAGCTGAAATTTCCACCACGTTGACAATTATACTTTTAAAGTGGAATACCTAAGAAACTTGGAGATCCAGGAGTACCAACTATACCATGCTCCATTAAAAGAAACTATGTTAAAACTGCTTTATGTGATCTTGGAGCCGGTGTTAGTGTTATGCCTCTCTCTTTATATCATAGACTTGAATTGAATAAGTCGACACCTACTAAAATATCTTTGCAAATGGCCGATAAATCAACCACTATGCCTGTCGGTATTTGTGAGGATGTGCATGTTGTGGTTGCAAACGTTACTATCTTAACGGACTTTGTTATTCTTGATATTCCCGAGGACGATAGTATGTCGATTATCCTTGGTAGACCCTTTTTGAATACTGCAGGGGCTGTTATTGATTGCAACAAAGGCAATGTCGCTTTTCATGTTAATGGTAATGAGCATATGGTACACTTTCCGAGGAAACAACCTCAAGTTCATAGTATCAATTCTATTGGAAAAATACCATTGATTATTATTGGAGGTTTTGAATTTCCTCTTCCTGCTGTCAAGAAGAAATATGATATTCTTATTATTGGGGATGTTCATATCCCCGTTGAGGTAACCTAGTGTCATTTCGAAATTTCTCCGGTTTCATGTGATTCAGAATGAGTTAGTTAACAAGACTTGATCAACCTTGTTAGTGGATTTCTTTTGATGAGCATGAGATGGGTGAAGTTAGAAGGCACAACCTTCTGTTCCCTCCTTTTACTTTCTATTATTTAGATTAAATAAAGTAAAAAATAGTATTTTATGTTTGTTTTCTGAATTATCCATGCAATAAAAAACTACCCCAAAAATAAAAGTTCTCCAAATGCCCTGAAAATTAAATATGATTTTTTCTGGAATATTTGAGAATATCTGGCATTGAGAACACGGCAGGGGAGCAAGCACTTGGCCACGAGGGTCTAGGGCGCGCCCCCCTGGGGGCGCGCCGCCCTTCCTCGTGGGCCCCTTATGGCCCCCCTCCACTTATTCCTGCACCCATGCTCTTCTTTTTCCTCCCAAAAAATCACTATCCAGCTCAAGCACGAGTTCTAGCTCATCTTGCTGCCATTTTCGATCTCCTTGCTCAAAGCTCCATTCACAAAACTGCTTTGGGGGATTGTTCTTTGGTATGTGACTCCTCCAATGGTCCAATTAGTTTGTGTTCTAGTGCTTTATTCAATAAAAAAATTGCTGCTTAGGTGACCCTGTTCTTGAGCTTGCATGTCAAATTTATTTGGTCCCAAGTAATTCTAATGCATGATATAGTCTCTAGTCACTTGTGGGAGTAGTTGCTATCAATTTTGTTGAGTTCGATTCACTTTTATTTTGAGTTACTAAAAATTTCAGAAATTTTTCAGAGAAAAGAATATGTCTAGGAAAATGTACCAAGGTGGTTCTTCAAGGAAGCAAGGACCCATGCTCGCAATACGTGAGCAGGACGATGAACCGCCGAGGGAAGCTTACGTGCGGCCTTGCGAATGGCCGTTAGAGGAGTTTATGGTCAACATAGGCACCAAGGATGAATTTGATGCATATGTGCGTAATGCTGATCTTGAGGACTTCATGCAAGATAAGTGTCCTCAGTACTACCATTTAACTGATTCCTTTGTGAGAAGGTTTAAATTTACATCTTCACACAATTCTCACAATGTCCTATTTGATCTTTATGATAAATATTATACCATGGACTTAGAAGATTTTACTACTGCTTGTAAACTCCCGCAATGGGGTAGTGCTAGTGAACCTCGCAAA